>NC_072732.1:168211517-168251517 GCF_026930045.1 Uloborus diversus | reverse complement strand
GATTTATACCAATGAAATCAAAAGAATAAAATTGTGTTTAAATTTGAAATATTTACTTTTCAACTTATTAAATACAAGTGTCATACTAGTGTAGTGTCAACTACTAGTTGTAGTGTAAGCTACTGTTTGTTTTACCTTAGTGAATGAATCTGAAATGAGAATCTCTTGAATCATTGGAACTGAGTGGACCTCGTCCATCAAGATTAAAAATCGCTGACGTGCAGAGGAGGGGTGAATTTATCAGAAATGTATCAAATAACTGAGGCAGTGAGAAGCAAAGCGATGTAAGTGGATATTTTCAAGTTTTTAGTAAAATGCGTTTAAAATAACGTTATAGGTGGACCTTCATTGATTTTTTTCTAAATCATGCAGTATAGCAGCACCTACCAGGGCTACTGGTACTATGTGTTGCCCCAAGACAGAGAGGAGGTTCCCCTACTATTTGTACTGATTGTCTCCAAACTTTTAATTTTGCCACTTACATCCGTTTGCTTTTAACTGCCGCAATTGCAATACGTTGTTGAAAATTTACTTGATTTTTTTATTATCAGCCTATATCATAAAGAAAAACAGTAAATTACACAGTCGAAGATAAACAAATTAATCAGTACCGTTATATGTCACACCTTTCTTACTAATTGATTGAAATTTAAATAATAAATCTTTAAACAAACCAATTATTCTCTTAATTTGTGCTATAGGTATTCGTAACATAGGTATAGGTAACATTCGAGTTCTCAACTCAAAGCATACTTTGAATTGACACTGCTTTCAGTAAATTGACCATTGTCAGTGTCTTTATTTAAGAACTGAAACCAACACTTAAATCCTGATTTCTTCGGTACCTTGAAGAAGCTGACTTTTATTTTCCAAAAAGAAAACTTTTAAACTTGGCTAAAACTCTTTAAAATGTTATTCCATCCTTCTTCCTAACTTGGGGAAACGTTATAGACTAAAAGAAAAGGTATGCTTAAAAATTGAGACAAAAACCAAATTAGCATTTTTTTTTTTTTTTTTTTTTTTACAAATTGGTTTTAGCAAGATTTCGCTAGAAACCAATCGTTTGTTTGTTAACTAGACATTGAAATACTGTTCAAAGCTGACTTTCTGTAGCAAAATCTTCAGCTAAAAAAGTAGTTCACATTGCTTTAAGAATCGGTAATTTTTGTTTATGAGTGTAGATATTGAATCAGTTTAAAACGCCTGATTCAAGGAAAATAGCAGAAGACCAGTCAGATTTTTTCAATTACAAATTTCATTTCTACTTTATGTAATTTAAAAAATCCTGGTCAATATAAACGCAAGAAATATGTTTGAAATGCCCCTGAAATGTTACCCCCCCCTTGTCTGTTGTTACATTTTTATTTTAACGTGTGTTTCTCATTTTTTAATTTGAGTTTTTTCTTTTTTTTTTACTTCGTTTATTTATTTATTTTTTGTTTATTTGCATTTCGATACAATTTTCAAAAGCTGCTTGCAACGTTCTTTTTTTTGTTAGTACTCAAGATGAGAAAAATTAAAAAACCCCTCAAATTTGGGGGGGGGGTATGTGAACGGTTATTTTCTATTTTTTAGCGAAAAAGTGTATTTCCCATAGAGAAAACTTTTTATTTTTTATTTTATTTTTTGCTCAAAGTAATGTATTTAGTAATTTATAATATTTACATTCCGATGTTTTTTTTTTTTTTTTTTTTTTTTGAAAAATTTATGTTCAGCATCCCCCAAGAAAACACTATTTTTGATAACGTAAACTTTTAAACAGTTCAGTTTTCCTGAACAACATATTATTTGCTTCATTTCCCCCTAAAACTGTTATGTATACACAGAACAGAATAAAAAAATATTATTATTTAGTGTACATGTTTTAGTAAAAGTGTCAATATATTTTTATTTGACGTGTGTGTGCATATGTCCGCACGCGCGTATATATAAATGTATGCGACTGTAATTAAAAAAAAAACAAAGCTTTCTGTTTAAAATCTCACAATTTACAAAAAACTATTTTCAACAATGACATTTTATTCAAAGTTAATGGTTGAATGCTGATTTGAATAATTTTTGGTGAGCAAAAATACTACTACTACATGTTTTTTTTTTTTTAAAATAGGTTTAAAAGTTTGGCGGATATGTCTGTTACAAAGAAATAATAATATGGATTGCATGTATTGTAAAAAAAACATTTTTTCCAATGAAAAAAAAAAAACACACGGAAAAACTGGTTATTTTCAACGATTTAAATTTTTCAGAAATTGTGCTTTTGTAAATGATACCAATCATACTTGCTACAAATTCCTTTCAAGCAAATAACTTGCTTACAGCGCAAGGAACACGGATTTATGAGACTTTACTGAGTAATAACATCGCTTTTTTAATTGAATGGTGATTTCTTCAAGCGGAAATAGCTCGATAAGTAATTTATTTTAGCTTCTCCATACAAGTGCTTGATACCAGTGCTACTAATTCTACCTCACATATATTGCGTTATCCATGAAAAAAGTTTCTTCCAAGAATAAATTATGTATTTATTTATGGATATTGAAATTTTATTACATACTATTTAAGAGTTTTACATATCGCAAATACATATCGCTTATTTTCCGTGTTTAAAACTGATTTTAAAAGTGACATAGCTGCCACTTTGAGAATTTAACGCGGAAGAAATCGAGAAGGGTGCTGAGTCACCCCACTCACCTTATACTTTCTATTTTCGAGTGTTATACTCAACTGACACTGTCTGACTCGACCAGATCTTACGTAGCTTAATTTCTAAGTGTTTTCTTACAGGAGCACCGGACAGAAATTCGTGTTTTCCATTTGTTGAGAAGCATTCATTATTTTGGAAAGCCATGTACAATTAAAGGCTAAATTCAACTGATGGCCGAAAAAAAAAAAAAAAAACTCTTGTGTTAATTGTCAACAATTTACTTGCAAGGTTCACTCAAATTATTTCTGTGATAAATACATTGAAGTTT
Organism: Uloborus diversus; assembly: GCF_026930045.1. Lineage (NCBI taxonomy): Eukaryota > Metazoa > Arthropoda > Arachnida > Araneae > Uloboridae > Uloborus > Uloborus diversus. Next base: position 168,248,545 of record NC_072732.1, on the reverse strand, counting down.
GATATTAAGTGTGACGTTTGATATTAAGTATTAAGTGCCTTTTCAGTGGTTTTTCTTTATCTTGTTCCTTTTTTTTATTATAGGAAGTTTTTGAAAGAATCTTGTTGTAGTAATCAATTTAAAGATTCTTATCGTGTTATTTGTACGTAAAAATATATACTCTAAAAAATTCACAATGAAAAATTTGTTAAAATTGAATTAATTTTAACAATAAATCGCATTAACAAAAATTAATTGATGGGGTCATGCATGTATCCCACGCGTGATCTTTTATTTGTAGTTTAGCACGCGAGTTCTACCAAGTTAAGGTGATTTAACAGGTGTAGGGTGTAGATTCTTCTAACTGATAAATTTCAGCTTTGCTTCCACACCAAAACTCAAACATTCAAAATTATTTTGAGTTTTGACGCTTTCGTGGCCGGGTTGCAGTTTGTCATCTTATCGATGATGTGAGACATTATCCGTTAATGCAGTGATTCCCAAACTCTGCGCCGCAATATAGTGCCTAGGAAGACCCTAGAGCCTCTTTCTAGGCACTATAGCTGCAACTTCCTGGGGAAAAGGAAAGTCTTAATAGGCGAGCTGTAAAATTCTATACAATAACTTCACAAATAATTCTAAACAGAACTCAGAGCAGCAACACCCATAGGGACCTAGATCTACTGTAGCCATTCACACATATTTGTTAGATGTAATTAGTTACGAAAGTTGTGCATTTATATTTCGTGGCACAGCTGCAGTTTTAAACAAAATCCGTGTTGTGTATGTATTCTTTTTTTTTTTTTTTGTCGTTTAGTTAAGATTAAATGCCTAAGTAAAATCATTTTCTACTTAGAGTGGGTGTCGTGGTAAAATTTTAACTCTAAAATGATGCATTGATTAAAAAAAATATTTGGAAATCACTGTGGTAAGATGATTCGAGTTTGTACTACTGACTTTCATGAGAAAAGAAATGTATTCAAAAAACAAGTATTAGTATTTCAAATATTGTGAATAACTTCTTAACATTAATTTTCAGTATCTTAACTGCAAAATTTGAAGAAATTGGCCGGGAAGTTTTTAGTTTAGGAGTATTGTTTCTTCCATCGGAGAAAAGTACTATCCTGGTTTATTGAAAGGTTGACAAGAATTATTTAGAGTTATCATAATAGTAATATCAGTATTTATCATAAATATTTTATAATGGTTTGTTTGTTTGTTTCTAATGGCGCTGTGTAAAGAGACCCACCTCAAGAGGCGTCTGGGCCATAACCAGACCTAGTGCGCTCCCCTACAATGCATCCGTCTCTCGTGTGTCACCACTAAGACGCTAATGATTGACACAGTAGTTTTTTGATGCCCAGATGCGAGCACTAAGAATTTAATTTTGCGTAAGGAATTCTAAGCCAAACGAATACCCTAGGGATCTTTTGCATGCCGCATAATCATACGATATGGGCGCTGATGATTTTCTGCTATTTTATAATGATTGAGGAAGCTTTTTCATGATACTACTTGTAAAAAAATTTAAGAACCATACGAAGGCTTTGAGAATTAAAAATGGCACTTGTAAGCTTTTTACAGTTAAAAATATACATATTCCTGTTGATACCATTAAAAAAACTAAGCAGATGTCAGATCAAAGGAATAAATTACTTGAGCTAATATATAATTCTGTTGGATAGAATAGTTGCATTGCATTTTTTCCCTTAATAATATTCCCAAAGGGAAATATTCAGAATGCAGACTCTGATGGTGGCCATGATTTCCATCTGAAATTTAATTCACTAATTATTGATCATTAAAATAATGACAAGCCTTTCTCATGTACATGTATTGATTAAATACCGTGATTGACAGGTATATCATTAGGTATGAAGATACTTTAAAGGAAAGACGTGTAAACACAAGATATAATGTTTCCTTCCAAGGACAAAATGACTCTTAGAAGGACCGCACAGAAATTCACTTTGTGCCAAAGTATTCACTGCAAGTGTACACCATATAATTATTGTCTACACTTATGAACTTTCTGTCAGCGGCAAGAAAAATGAAGCAGTGAGAACGCGCGAGTTTCTTCAATTAATCTTCACTCCCCCTCCCAATGTGACGCGTCTGAAGTGGTAGCTGTGAATTCTGCCAGCATGTCGATGTGCATAAACTGCTTGTAAGGTATAGTTGGTTGAATGCTAAGCAGCCGATTAATTACCTTCGCAACAACTATTAATCTTCATCATGAATTTTCTTTTAGGAAACGATGTCTAAGATGATGATAAAGTGCACATGTTGCATAGATATCATCTTAACAAAATGTCCAATAAAAATATACAACGTTCCTAAAAGAACAGCAGCGCGTACTTACTATTTCTTTGAATTCTTAATGATAGTATGAGAATCCCAGATAGTTACTGAAGATTTGAGGATTCAAATGATGTTACATAAAATCAAGAATACACATGCAGGAAATTTACATTACATTTGAGGTAGTGAGAAGCAAAGGCAGATAAGTTTAGTTTTCAAGTTAATAGAAAAATGCGTAATGTTCAAACTGTAAGTAGATTATTTTTAGAAGGTTTTTCTAAATCACGCTGCATTAGCTACTCTTTGCCTTAAAGCAGAGGAGAGTATCTTCTATCAGAGTAGAGATGTTCATGTACGCAGCAATTTCAGCGCATCAAACGATTTTCGTACTCTGTCATTTTTGTGCTTCTTCATGTCGGCTAATTGATAAGTCCATTGGTTGCTCTATATTTGTCAATTTTGAGGCACAGAAATGACTCCTTAAGAACTATTTTATCGCTTTTCGAAATTTTGCACTGAAGTAAGAACTGAGGCGGTGAGATCCAAAGGGATGCAAGTTCACTTTTTCAAGATTTGAATAAAACGTGGGCTAAGATCAAACCGTAGGTTTTCATTGACTTCTTTTTCTAAATCCTGCTGTATTGCAGTGACTACCAGGGCTACTAGTACCATCTCTTTGTCCCAAAACAAAGTTTTGTATTGAAGTAAAGAGCTGAGGCAGTGAGAAACAAGGGGATACTAGTTAACTTTTTAAAGATTTGAATAAAACGTGTGCTAAGTTTAAACCGTAAATTTTCATTGAATTTTTTTTAAAATCATGCTGTATTTCAGTGCCTGCCTAGTAGTACCATCTCTTGCCTCAAAATAAAGTTTTACACCGAAGTTAAGAACTGTGGCAGTAAGAAACAAGGGGATACTAGTTAAATTTTTTAAGATTTGCGTAAAACGAGTACTAAGTTTAAACTCTAGGCTTTCATTGAATTTTATTTCTAAATTCTGCTGTACTGCAGTTCCTACCCAGGATACTAGTACCATCTCCTGCTCCAAAAAACATAAAGGTTTCTTCTACCATGTGCACTAGTAATCTCCAAATTTTTAACTTTGACACTTACACTTCTTTTACTTATAAGTACTACAATAGGAAATTATGAAAAGGAATCTTTATAAGAGCAAACTGAAGTTGAAATCAAGAGGAATCACTCCAACAAATTAAAGATGAAAACTTCTTTAAAATATTTCTTCTTGAGCCTATTTTACCTGTAGTAACTGATAATCGGCTACGTTGATTTCTACTCAAGGAATTTTTTCTACTGGTCAAAATAGCAAACAATGACGTCACTTTCAACATATACCAGCTTTCCAGAGTTTATACATGGTTGTGTTTTGTTACCTCGACATGGTTTGCTAAAACCAATTTCGGTGAGCAAGAAAAATAATTATAACTTTCATCCTTTCCATTCAACATTTTTTTTTTTTAATGAAAAAAGTTTGAAGTGTTTTCACTGTTTCTATTTTAATTATGTCATAAATATAAACAGCGTAAATAGCATAATCAAAGTATAATTATTTTATGTCAATTATACTTGTCAAGAATTATAAATAATTTGTTTTTTCCTTGCTTTGAAACCCGCAGGGATCTACAGCTTTTTTGGATTGTTAACCACTGTCTTGTTGAGCGATTCATTTTAGGAGAGAACGGACTTAAAAACTAATCCTCGACAAGCTGTTATTTCCAACATAGTGTCATTTTTCCAATATTTCTTTTCAACACCGGCAGAAATTTTCTTTGTGTATTTACGGAATTCGATCGCGTAATTAGTTTTAAAAACTAAAACTGAAGCGATGAATAGATTTTGCAGAAGTTTGGTTTCGATTTCTCCTCTAGATTAAAAGGAAAATATACTTTTTTTAAGTTCTAGACCTATTGTTTTTCCGCAACATATCGTCGCCTCATATTAACAGTAAGATATCTAATTCTAGAAATAACATTAAAATACCTTACTGTTGATCTGAGGCGACGATATATTGATTTAAAAAAATGGAAAAATAAAGATGATAAACGAGAATTTAAAAAAGACATTTTAAAACACATATATTTGACGTAATGATATTTAATATTGCATGTCCTCAGTTCTGCCATTTTTTTTTTCACACGGCCCTTTTTATCGGCTAAACAGTTGTATTGAAACTATGGATGTAAGAATAGTAGGATTTGTCACGGGAAGAAGTTTTTAAGTAGTTTACGCTTCTATCATACAGTTCATACTCTTTGTGAATTTGCTACCGCTCGTAAGTATAAATAAAAATTTTCATGAAAAAGCTTCCAAGACTTAATTTTTTAGATTCTTCATTGTATGCCACCATGAATATAGTGGCACTAAAGAAAAAAATGAGTGGCATGTTGATTGCTTCTACAAATTATTCACATCATAAGCAATATTTCTAAACTACATTTTTTTTTGGAAACATCCAACATCCTTTTACATTATATATAGTAATAATATTTGCTCTTTTATGTTTGACTGCGTATAAACAATAAAGTTTACTTTATTGCACCAGATAAGTTGTATTTATTTTAGTTTTAGAGCAGCTTATGTGAAGTGGAGTAAAATGATTATGGTTTACGTGTTTTTCCTTTTTCTGAGAAACAGACTATATGCAAGTCGGCGTGTGCTCTCTCCATCCATTAGTACCCAGTGAAACAAAAGTTTCTTTGTGGAATTTAAAAAATAAAACGAAAGTATCTACCGGCAAGCACCGATGGTGTCCGGTTGCAAGGTTTCAATACGAGTATGGGATATGAGAAAAGAGAAAAGCTTGCTGTTCTTTGATTACAACGGCAAAAAAAAAAAAAAAAAAAACTACGAATAAGATTACGATCTCAGAAAGAATTAAAACTTAAAATACAATGGCATATCTTTCAAACAAATTTTCTGAAGGCTGTTGGATGCTGTCTACAATAGCTAATAATAGAAATTTCATTTAAAAAAAAATCTGTCAAGATTTGTCATCATAAAAACCTTTTCTACTAAAATTACGAAATATTCACTGGTGGAAAACTAGTGCATCAGAATTTGTTGATGCAGAAAAAGTTGAAAGTAACATCTTCCAAATACGGAATGAGACATTATTCAATCGTAGATGACATTACAAATTGCTTTTATTTGATTTAAATAATAAAATTTTTCATAAAATTACAAATTTATTGCCATTTACCCCATTTGAACCTATAGCAATGGAAAGTCGATGCTTCGCGCAAACTAGTATATTGCAATAACTCGTTCAAGGAGGGAAAATATTGCATAAGCCATGCAGTATCATCCATTGCTTTACGCCAACATTTTAAACCTTTGATCAAAGAATATGTAACATATTATTTTACTCACATTTATTTTATTGAAATCTTATGCTTACTGAAGGATGTGGGCATAGTGAATTTAATTGGTGGCAAAAAAGTTCTTAAGGGAACTTTCAAGCCCATTAAATACATAGAAACGTGTTTATCAAATGTCAATCCTTGTACAATACGAGCAATGAGCAAACTCTTCTATACTGCTTATTACTGCTTGAAACAAAGCCTTCAGACCGAAATAAAACGAATTACGCAGCACTTACGTTTAGTCGAAGAGGTAGTAATTATCGGTTTTGGAACCCGCTATTATGTGAATTAACATTTGCTTTGCTGAGGATGCATCTGCCGCACTTCACTGCTGTGCTCATTTTTCTGTCTTCTAAGTGTTGGTTCGTATGTGCGTGAATTTGTGTTTACTTTCTGCGTACTATCCACTTTTTTTTTGTTCGTAAAAATTATTAACTTTTTTCCAGTAAGATCCCTTTTTTCTCCTGTCATTTATTTGTATGCCAAGTTCGAACATAAAAAAGAAAAAAAAAACATTCATTTACTAAGAACATTTACGAAAAGTACGAAAAGTTAACACCTTAAGAACATTTTAACATCTAAGCGCAAATAAGAAACAAGTCAAAGCACATTTGTAGAGATTTTGGTGAAACATTTCAATTTGCTTTATCGTTATAAGTATTCCCGCTACAAGCATTTAAAAACAAATGCGTAAATTATATTTTTTACGAGGTTCAGACTTGAAAGCCGGAGTATATTTTCAAAGTACAAAGTTTTGTACAGTTTTCCTTTTTGTAGTTCCCTTCATTGCCTTAAATACTCTCTCTTATGAAAGGATGAAGCGTGTACAGCATTCCAATTTCTTGCATTTACGAAGCGCTTACCTCTTTTGATAATTTTTTATCACCATCATTTTGTGCAAAAGAAAAAAAGAAAAGCCAAAAAAGACCGTTCATGTATTTAGAACCACTAGATCTGACTAAAAATCAGAATCAGATACAGCTAAAACTTTGATTTTTAGTAGTTTAAAAGAGCATTGCAATAATAACAATCCTTTCAGAGATCAAAATTTCTTTTAAAAAATAACTTGAGCTACTTACTCTCCCCATACAAAGTTTGTGCATTTATTCTATGAGCGATATGGTTACCAAACCAATGTTAGTTTGAAAATATTGGCGATCTTTATCGAGGTTAGCTAAGTCTCATATTTCATCATTAACAAGGTATTAATCGAGAGTTTCTTCTTTACACCTTTAACTCGAAGTTTTTTTTTTTTTTTTTGTATAGTAGGATTTTTGTTTTTTAAAATTCTTGCCATTCAATATTTCTTATTGCAATAGCAGCTTTCGCGCGCGTTGTAAGTCTCATTATTTACGATTATGAAAACTACATTTTTAAATTAGGAAATAAAGTTACTAAAAATATTCCTCTCTTTACTCGAATGCATATATTATTAGCATTTTGCAGCCGACATACCCCTTTTAGACCTAGGGACAGTCAACCATATTGTTCCATTTAACTACAGAATCATTCCAAATTAAAAGAGCTGCTGAAATGATCTAAAATTCATTGATTACAATACTAAAATATCTTGATTCAAAAGTGGGACAAAAATGAAAAAAAAATGGCAAGGAAATACCGATTCATATGTAAACACGTAAGGAATACTATATCGCATTTCCAAGCGACTAACCAATGAGAAGCGCCAAAAATGAAAACAAACCTCAGTTCTTACGCATGGTATATTGTCTGCAGTTAAGTTAAAGCATGTTGTAAGTAAATAATATTAGCTTTATTTGATCAAAAAGCAAATTCTCCCCCCCTCCCACAGAAAAAAAATACACTAAAAATAAAGTGTCTTGAACACTTGTTTTGCATAACAACTTCTTTTTGACGATAATTTTTTGTTACAATTATTAACTTGAAGTAACGCTTCAGCTTAAGTATTATTGCTGCAAGGGTGGATTGTACGAAATAACAGTGGTTAATATCAGCATTAGATGTGCTACACATATTTTAAATATATTCCCAGATTATTTTCTTTATAGTTATGATTTATTTTGAAACATTTTATCTCCAAAAGTTATCCGCAAACCAGCCCATTCTGTATGAATGTGATGGTACATTACCGATGCCCGCAATTAAAAAAAAAAAAAAAAAAAAACACTGTAAGCAGTCTAAAAAACGTCACAGAAATTTTTAAGTATTAATGTTATGAAATTCTAAATACACAAATTAAAATTGTCACATTTAAATATACTTCTCTGGTTCAGCAAAAAAGAAAAAAAGTAACTTTTCAGAAATACAACATCATAAAATCTTAACTAAAGGAAAAATTACGTATACATTTTACTTAGAAATTGTTATGCTTCCATTCTAAAACTATCTACAGTCAAACTCGCTTATAACGAACCTTGACTTAACGAGAACTGGGATTTAGCGAAAAAAACAGAAATACTTTTTGCTTTAATGTTAATTCTATGGAAACATAACTCGTTTTTAATGAACAAACATAAAAGCAAGCAACATTTTTGTGACTCATAAATCCTGAGAACTAGCAATGACAGACTTTTTTTTTTTTTTACATTTGCGGAGTAAAGAAACATTTAAAAATTATATATGTGTGCATATGTGTATTCCACAAAAACAATGACATAAGAAAGAGACATTTAGACTGTTCAAAGTAAAGTAACCAACTCATTTGGTACTGCACAGTTATTTAAAAAAAATAAGAAAAAGCAACTATGATGAATTTTTATGATTTTTTTCAAGAACCTGTCTTTCACGAGCAAATATCACGATCCTTTTGCACTTGTTATAAACGAATTCGACTGTCGTAGTAACTGCGTGTTCAACATTTTGTTATAATATGGCAATTTTTAATTATGTGTTTTAGCAAACATTTTTGATATATACACTCAAAAAAAAAAAAAAAAATCACTGTTTTTCTTTTTGTAAACCAAAAAGCAGTTTTCTAAATTCATTTGACTTCACAACTTCGTTTCGCAACTTTTGACATCAGTTGACTTTGAGTATATGTACGCGTTACCAACAGACAGTTTCATAAGCAATTATCAATTTGAAAGTTTTAATGCACAAAAGTGCTTACTAAATAAGGAATTCTATCAATAGTTTTAAAGGAAGATCAATTGTTGAGTTTTAATATATTAATGTGTAGTGTTAAATTACTTTGCCAAAGCTATTTCTTGAATGTACTAAACGAAATTGGACGCAAGTAAATTCACCAGTTTCACACAATTTAAAAATACTTGATATCGCAGTCAAAAAATCATTACAAATATTTCAAGGAGATTCTAAATTTTAAATTATAATAATTTAAGTTATTACTTTTAAATGTGCCGGTGTAATTTAAGTGTTCAATGTTAATAAAGCTATCCAACGCTTTAGTAACATAAAAACAAAAAGCATAAAACCCTACATGAAAAAATTATGTCAATATTTTACTTAAAAATTGTTACTTTTCAATTGAAAAAAATCTTCAAACAAACTAACTTTAACGTTTCCGTTGCACTTAAATTAAATCCAAAATTCAAACTCTTCAAAAGTACTGCTAGGTAGTTAAAAAGGGATGAGCCAGAAAGAACTACATGGTTGCAAAATGTATTTTTTTTTTAAATTATTATAGTTTATTTTTTTAAATGAAAAAAGTTAAATGAGTTAATTGTCTTAGAAATCAAGACATCAAAAAATAGACGACTTCCAGCCATTAATATTTCAAAATAATTTTGAAAGGCAACAACAAATGACAATTTTTTTAACAAATGACAGTTCAAATATCGCCACATATCATTTCACTGTATCATGTCCTGTAAAAAACATGATTATATTTGTTGCAAAACAGTTTTAAATTTTGTGTTTGATAATTACTTGAATGTTATCAAACTTATATTTTCAGTCAACTTTCCTGTAAAATGAAAAAGAGCAGAAAAAACTATGAAAGAAAGTTTAATTTATCTTTAAAATAAATGCAGTAGTCGCAATAAAGTTGCGCGATAAGCATTTAAAGTGTGTTATGGTGGATTATTTTCTTAGTAGTGGTTATTTGAGAACTACCTAGCGAGCGCTTCGCATTCTGTTCCAACTTTGCCGACATAATTCTGTTCGGTCGGAAAAACTATTCATATTATGAATATCACTGCACAAGATTTTTTCTTACATTTTTATGAGACAATCGGAAGGCAGGAGCATGCTTAAATGTTAAACGCTTTGCAATTTCCTTGATGGGTTCTTTCTAGAGTTTCCAATCTCGCGCCGAATTTAGTCCCGCGGGATTTCGGGATTGTAAGAAGCCGATCCCGCGAGATTGACCTTATTCTGTAAAAAAATTAAATTTTAATTTTGGAAAGACTGCTTTTGTTGCTTAAATCAGTAGTTTTCTTGAATTCCGTTCATCAATTGTAGAGCACTACAAAGTCAAATCCCAAGTAGCAATTATCGTTTCGTACGCAAAAGTGTTCCCTAAAAAAATCCAATGCATCTTAACAAAGCATCGCTCGTATGGGACGGGAAAGGATTTTTGCTCAAAAAGTAATGCGTTGATGAAGACGCGTGTTGTGGCTCCTTTCTCTAATGCGATATTTTCTTTATTTTTTTTTCCTAAAGCGTAATTTTATGAATTTTAAATTTTAGAGCTGGTTTTCAAAAAATTTTATACTTTTACGCATTTTCTCAACTACTGAACGGATGAAAACGGAAACCTCGAGTGAGAATACCAATTCGCCCTCAGAAAAATATGCTCTATTTTTATAGTTGTTCCTATATGGTAAATTCACCGCACATCACACAATGCGAAGTTTTCTTGCTATTTTTGCAGAAATACGAGGAAAGTGAATCAAACTTCAGATCATGCTTCTGAAAATAGTTGTTTTATGAGCAGCAAAAGTTGAAAAACGTTTGCATGCAAAAGAATTGCGGGATTTGGAATCCCGCGGGATTATGCTCTCAATCCCGCGGGATTAATCCCGCTAAATATCATGCGGGATCCCGTGGGATTCGAAAACGGGATTTCGGGATTGGAAACCCTAGTTCTTTCATGTGAGCCGCACTTTTATGTGTTGTTACTTTCCGAGAATGGGCACGCTATATTTTAGTGCAGAATTTTTAAATATAAAGGTTGCTATCCGAACGTAAATACTGCCGTGGACAGGTAAAAGGCAGTAACTGCTATTTTTTTTTCATTTTTCTGCTTTTTGTCATCTATTGTACAAGCTTGCATATTTCGTAATTGTTGAAAAAAAGTACGAAAAGAAAACCGTCGAATTCAAACTTTTCCCTACTGTTAGTATTGAATGCAAAGCGAGTTTTTTTTAATATCTCTGAAACTAATTTCTGCAGATACTGCCGTTTACCTGCACAAAACGTTAAACTTGTTTTTGTAAATTCTTTTTTATCCATTTACAAATACGTTGTCATGTTCATTACAGTCTTTGAAATGACAGGAATTTTAGTAGACAAAATGGTTAATCTAAAATAAGATTATCAATAGCAAGAGAACAATTTTGAACTTTTGCTGTTAATACTGATCTTACATATATGAAAATTTTTCATTGATAGTCATAATTTTTACTTTGAATAGGCAATAACTTTTTGAAGCACAAATTCTTCGAATTTAATGTTTAGGCATTTATATATGTAACAAACTCTTCCTTCAAAAAGTACCCAACTGCAGACAGCCATCACAACATCCTCTCAGACGAGGATCAAAATTCAATCTACTTCTAACTCTGATATAAATCCACCCCAACAGTAAATCCTCTTCTTGGGGTATAAGCTTTATGCATTTGCGTTTCAGGCCATCACACGAATGAAAAAAGCTGCCAAAGTTATAAGCTTACACTGGCAACTGCTGTCACTAGCATAAAGGTTGCCCAGTGACTAGCAGTTATTGGATTGGATATAAGACTGGCTAATACACTTTCACGCTTGTCTCTCAGGGTCGCGAATACATCTTTTGTTAGAGGGAGGGGTCGAACAAATAGGTTATGGTTCGCATGTTACCATTGTTGGCCCTCTGGCTGCTGAACTGCTGGGGTTCTTTTTGTTGTTACAAGGATTTTTGGAGGGAAGAATATAAAAGTGTTTCTGTTATCGTTCCAGCATTTCTCCGGGTTCAAAATTTTCATTAATATCAAATGCATAGATAAAAACGGCAGAAAATGCTCTCCTAGGATTAAGTTATTCACGTCTTGAAACTGATAGCAATTTTCATTCTTTGAATCTAATAATCTCTCATTTTTATTGTCGTCTTCCGTTAATACATAAGTTGCTTCTTTTTCAGTTTTTAAAAAGTTACAATCGATAAAAAATGTATACAACAGGTTTCAGAAAATACTCGAACTCTACCCGTTTGGTTACTGACAAGTCATCATTCATGGTTACTTCCTTCAATTCATTGCTTTGTTAAGGACTATGAGTGCAACTTTTATAACATTTATACTCTGTTGATAATTTCTTGTGAATTACACAAATTGGTATAAACTATGCCAATGTCTTTGAAATTACTTAAATCTCTATCTCGAATTAACAAATTCGTGAATTATTATAAATTGTATCCACTTTATGTAATACGAGTTTAAGTTATTCACAGTATGTAACTGTTTATTTTAATGTCATAAAAACTGTTACTTTTTTTTCTGTACAATCTGTTCCAGTTCTCAACTCTCACAAAACATCTCATCATAAATGCTCATTACATTAAACTTAGCAACTTTTAAACGATCTGGAACGAAAGCAAGCCGCAGTTGATGGACAAGCAGATATATAATGAAAAATCATGAGGAGACCTACATCGACGATAAACGGAAAATAATTAGTACTTAAGGGTTTTAATGAATGATAAAATGAATTTTACGATGCACTTCACACCAAACCCGAAACAATTTTAAGCGAAGTAGAATTACGATGTTGCCTACACTAGTTACATGTAGCTTGTTATTTTCTTGCAGGTAGAGAGGAAAATATGCGTGTAGAATTTTGTCAACCAGGCAACAAAGGAAGCGAAATCATTAATAGCTTGGCTTGTTCTGATGGTGTGCGCTTTCTTTTTCTTTCCATCTCCGCTAAATACCTCGGTTTCTCCTAGTCTTAATGATTCGAGACGTCTGATTTAAACACCCGGTTCGAGAATCATTTACCATCATAAGCCAGCCCGAATTAGACTAAAGCCTCGATGTAGGTAATACCTAATTACAGCGCCGATAACATCGTCTTGAACAAGGGCGAAACACAGGGAGGGGAAGAGAAAAAATGTATTTAATGATGTTAGTTCGCATCATCCCTCATTGCCTTTCTTCTGTTGCCATTTTTTTCTTCTAAAAATCGTGTTAGATCGTGACCGACTACTTGACCCGTCATTCGACAGTGAGCGATGTGGTTTTAAAATGTCAGTTTTAATGGCAGTTTTCCACACGTTGGGTGGCAAGGCGGCGACGGGTTAAGCCTGAAATAGCTTCTGTCCTCTGTTTTTACTGCATTCGTTTATCAAATTTGATGTTCTTTTAATCGGCTGGATCTTTATTGCGGTGTTGCATGGGCGGGTTAACGAGCTGGGCTAGGCAAGGTTTGGACCTACCCGCTATTGAAGAATGTAGATGCGTAAATAATGTTGTTGAAATAATACGGTAAGACAACTAGCAATGTCTTCAGGGGAAAAAATTACAAAAAAGTAACCATATAAGGATCAAAAAAGCACTGAATTGAAATATTGAAGTTTTTGGTATTTTCAAAAAAACAAAAATCCTATATTAATTTAAGCAATTTCTTTTACTCAAGACTATGATATTTATATAACATGCAAAAATTAATTTTTTTTATATTATTTACATTACGTAATTTGAAAAGATACTTGAACTTCCATGACATATATGTCTGCTAATGATATTTAAAGAATTCATGATTTTATTTCACAAATTTGCTGCAATAACTCTTCTCACCTTACATTACAGTTATTAAAAGTATTTTGAACTGTTTCTGGATGTAGATCAGTTTTGCGGAAACTATTATTAAGCCCTAACATACTGCTCCACGAAAAAGATTTTAAAAAATTAGTAACAAATTGAAAAAAATAGTTTTTCTGCTTTTTGACCACATTTTTAGTAAGATATTTAAGCAACATAGTTTCTTTAAAAAATATTTTGTGGAACACAAGGAATGATTATGTTTTAAAAAATAGATCACATGTTCTTGCAATTAATTTAAAGAGAAACTACTTCATTCAATATTCCAGACACATTCACTGTAGTAAATGCTTTCATTTGGTTATTTATGGAGCATTATTACCTGTAGCTAACATAAGAAAGATTTCAATACTAATCCCATGTAGAAAAATCCTTAAAAAAATAATACAAAAGGTCCGCTATATATCTAACTTGTTTGACTTTGATGAAAATTATAAAATTATGGATGGACGAAGCAGAACGAAGGAAACGCATTATATGCCACTGAATCCTGCCTCCAGCAAGACATACTGGAATTAAGAAGTGATTTCAGTCATCCCTTACTTTGATAAAACTTATAATCATCCTTTGAATATGATACTTTGATACTTAATGCAACTGTAAATATGTACATAACTAACAAATTTATTTAAATCATTTCCATACACCTTCAAGTTGATTGGCTTGATTTATTGATGTGGCAGGCAGCGTTATATCTTTTCAACAATATAAGGCTGAGGTCGGATTTTATTATAAAAACAAACTTTCAATTTTGCAGGCATTGGAGAAACGCTGGTTTAATTTACAGCAAATAAAACTTATAGCTTCTTATGTTCGAGTTCCAACCCACTAACCCTTTTTTACATTCATCGCATTATTAATTTAAATTATAAATTAATGAAAGAAAAACTTCAAACTCTACGATAAAACAAACAAAAAAAAAAAAAACATATTTACTAACGATCAATGCATTTCATTAACATACCTTTTTCGTATTTGAGTTTTCTATAATACTTCTCAAAAAAAAAAAAAAAAAAAACAAATATATTTTAGTGTTTCTAAAAAGGCAAAAATTACGAACAATATTTTTGAAAAATGAAATGTATTAAAAAATTAAATAAATTTGAAACGAAAAATAATCCCTGATGTCAATTGCATGCTGGGATAGTGCTAACTTCTTTTTATTATCTTTTCTTTGCTAACTATTCGCATGACAACTTAAGCATAAGTCAGTAATCTGCATTTTTATTAAACTGCATTCTGATCAATTAAATGAAGTCAATCATGATTTCTGAATCATTAAATACACAGCTTTTGTGCATTTTGTAATCTAAAAGTTTCAGTGAACCGACTTTTCAAAGAAAAATTGGGCGCTTAAACGGATTCTGCAAGTGGCATTTGGATCCTAACCGAAAAACATTTTCACATGAAGTTGGGCATTCAAATATTTTTACTTTAACGGATCAAAGAAGTCGACAGCACATGTGTGAGATATTTTCATAACTTCACTTGCAATAATTAATTGATAGAGAATACCCATCCCCATTAGAAAAAACAGTATCAATAGATAAAATATGTTATATCAATGAGGAAAAAAAACTGCTCAGGAAGTATACATTGATACCTCAGTAATACTCAGTCAAAATACTTAAATATGTATTAAAGTACGTATTTAAGGTGTTTAAAAGTATTGAATAAGTATGAGAAATGAAGTAGTGACTTTTTAGATGAATAATAAGCTGAAATAGATACTGAATAATGAAGTAACTTTACGGAATAAAATTACTTCAGCAATTATTATTAAGTAAGAAAATCATTTAAAATATTATTTTATTGAAACTTAAGTTTCTAACTCATTTTAAAGCTGTTAACTTATTGTATTTATAATTTCAGCAAAGAAAAGGTCGCTTTTACAAAATTAAATACACTTGAAAAATGCCTGTTTGCATTTATTTATTTGTAACAGATATTTGAAATATTTTTCTTGAAATAATTTTCGTTGCATAATGAATAAATTAGAATTTTTGTTCCTAATTAGGTTTTTATTCTTACTACAGTATAAACTGAACTTACTAACAAATAATGATTCATATTAATTGTTTTCACTAACACGTTTTCCAGCTTGTTCTTTCACTTAATAAATGTTTTGGCACAATTTTAAAATTTTTGACATTGTTGATACAATAAGGTTTGAAATACTTTCCTTCTCTACTGGATTTGCTTGCATTCAGTATGCAATGAAATTTTGCATTACAAAATTCCCGTAACTAGTAGAAATCGAGTTTTTATTTAAAATTTCAACCTTAAGTCGACAAATGAGCCCTAAAATTCAATTTCGCTAAGATAAAAAAAGAAAGAAACTTTTTCAAATAGCTTGCAGAAAAGGCAACAAAAGAAAATTTGGGGAAGTTTGAAAATTATTCGATGACACGCAAAAGGTTTAGGTTCAATAATGTATAACTTATTTCACTAAACTTTTCTATCATGGCAACATACCAAGATAAAATAAAGGAGTTTTGAAAATAAGATATAAATAATCTCAGTTCAAGAAAACCTTTTTTTTTTATAATTTTACCGCAAAATTAAGAACTGAAAAGCAAAACTGTTAGTGAAAAATTCAAAATTACTGCAGACTAATGTTGAAAAATAATAAAATTAAACTTACATTAGTTTTAAGTAAAGGAATCAGTCAAAGAAAAAACAATGTTGGAAATGATGCAAACTTGCATAAAAATGAGACATTTTCAATGCAATTTTACAGCAAGGAGTTTTTCTTTTCTTTCTTTTCCAATTTTAGACTTACTTACAAAATATTTAACATGAACTTATAATTGATATCAAAATAATGTTCATAATGCTCACGGCATAAAAAAAAATTGTTCAAAAAAAAAAGGTACCCCTGAATAAGAATTGAATCAAAACCTATAAACAGTGAACTGCAGCGCTGAATTTCAGGGCAAATGCAAAGTGCTAAATGATAAGGCTACATGCAAAATACTGACAGTCCGGTTATTGCATATATAGACTTCTTTTTCGTCCCTGTTATCGACTCATCAGTTAGGAATAGTCAACAACCAGATGTTTTCTCTGTAATAACCGAACTGTTGGTATTTCTCACGTAATCGTAAATTCAGTTTTTTTTTTTTTTTAAATTTTAATCAACGTATACGCAGCAGAAAATTGCATAAACTTATGGACATTTAATAGCACCACACAAAGAACGCCAGAAAGCAAAATCATTTCGTCATTCATAATGAATAAAACTACATAAGAAAACATTGCAGAAAAAGATTCAGTTGTTCCGCTCCACATAAAATACACTTAAGATAAATCATTGATTTTTGTTTCGTCTGCCATAACTTCTATGAAGGAAACCAAAAATTAAGGGGAAAAAAATGTTAAAGTAAACTTTGTCAACAATATTTGAGATTGAACTAAATCAGTGGTAAAGTTGTATGCAGTGATCGGCAATTTTTTACATCGAAACATTATTTCTTATTTTACTAAATCAGTGGATCTAACCTTTCTTTAAGCGAGTCGCCCCTTATACTAAGATGAATCTCGCGGACAAGAAACTAAATGAAATTTAAAACTTTCCGGATGACGAGCGAAAACATAGAAAACTGCAATAAATTACAAACCAAGAACGGCTGTCATCATTAATTGATGGCTATTTTATTAATGAAAAATTTGTATATGTTCTCCAGAAACTAATTTTTGAATATTTGCTGTAAATTTGTAATGAAATTCTGAAACCTGTATCCAGAAAATCAAAATACAGGAAGGAAAAAGCACTTAGTGACGGTTAAGTGAGGGTCACATGTGACCCACGGACCCTACGTTGTGTACCACGGAACTGAATTATAGATGCTAAGATTGCACGGTAAAAGAAATCTCTGCCATTCAAGTATCTTGGGGAAAACTTGTAAAAACAAGGAATATGGGAAGATTCTATTGCCTTAAATTAGTGAAATGCACCGGAAAAAAATTGTTTTTTGGTTTAATCATCTCTGTTATTAGTGTTAGAGGAAACTTCAAATTGTATTCTCAAAATATTTGAAACAGGAAGCTACAATTTAATTGCAATTGCGTTTAGCTAAATACCTTTTCTATGTTTTTTGATGTAATTTTCTGTTTTGTAGAAAATAATCGCTGCTGTTAAAAGTGTAAATAATAACTCCATTGCGTACCTTTCAATTCATTGTAATTTCCAAAAGAGAAAAGCGTTGAAACCCTCTTTATTTACCTATTTAAATATTTTTTTCTTCATTAGAGTTAAAATCTAGTGAAAAAGTGTGAAAAGAAATTTTAAAAAATACGGTATTTTCTGTCTTTTTCTCCCATAGTATTTTACAATGGAAAAAGTACCAAAGTAATATGAAATTCACAGAATTTCATTGAGGGGAAACAATCTATATACTAAGGTAAAAAATTCTAAAGTTATCCAAAACAAATTTAAACTGTTCATAAAATTCAACAATGCTAAATGTCTTTTTTTTAATGTTTATTTTTGCATAATACTTAAGCATGCTAGAAACACATTTGTAAATTTGTAACTAGTATTGAGAATTTCCAAACTGATTTGCAATTTAGTCTCAAGGCATTTTGTTCAAAAAGTAACGAGAACCCCTTCACACACCTTCAACGCACGAAATATTTCTCGTCGATTGAAATTTTTGTTTTTCGTTTCATTTATTTCTTATTTGATTATTTTTATGAAATCAAGTAGCACATCATTCATATATTCTTCTAATTAAACTATGAAAAATATTGTTTTTCCTAAATTCAAAAACCAACAGGATAGTAAATGCAATTAAAAACTGTACCAAACTTTAACGCCACCCATAATAATTGCTGCACCTACAGCAGACAAATAACAAAACATCGCGGTGAGAATTGAATAGGCTATAAATATCACTTTCTTCTCAACATTGTAGCCATTAATACAATGGGACTTTAACGCTTCATCGACTCCATATACGACTATCTGAACCCGATCGATCTGATTACAAAAAGGGAAGGAAGCGATTCAAGGCAGAACGAATCCAATAAAGGAGTCGAGCTACATCCGACCTACCGGGGAAAAAAAGTTAATATTATTTTTCCTTCTCCAGATATGATACACCATGGGAGTCAGGGGGTTCAGAAAAAGACTGGGAATAATTTGTCGCTGCATTTGTCTAGTGAAAGGCACCCTCTCTGGTGACGTCCATCAAAAAGCGACCGGACATATGTCCAACAACTATAATACAATAAGACGGTCCTGCCCTAGCATTATGTTCTCTGCCATTCTACCTTCTTAAACTGCCGTGGCATATGGGCCCTTAGCGCACCGTGTTTGTGTTGCTCTTCTCACCCCGGATCGCCCCCCTTTTCGGTTGATCTTTATCCGCACACACACACACTGTGAGTAGATACTTGCGACGGATTTGCATGAAACTTCGTGGGGGGCCGACCTGCAGGAAATTGGTGCTCTCTCCTGATCGAATATATATATATTTTAGCGAATTCTACATGTGGAAAAAAAATTTGAACAACATTATGAAAAAAAAGCTATATATAGCTACAAAAATATATCATTTATTATCTATTATTTTTCCTATGTTACTTTCACCAAATTTATGTTCTAAATTATTCTTAGTATTTTCTTTACTTTATAAACTTACCTTCTACAAATTATTTTTCTTTACTTCTTCAGCACATAAAAATATTTTAGGTACTAAATTATTGCTTACTAAATTATTATTACGGACTAAATTGCTAATTAAAAGATCATTGGTTAATAATCAATGAATGCTTTTGAGTAATGATAGGGGATGTTTTAAACAGTCATCCATCTAAGGACACCAGAAAACTTACATAATGAATTTTCAAATTTAACGTTTCCATTTACGTATCTGTTCAGGCTATCTCGAAGAATAAAATGGACATTATAAGCAGAAAATACAATAATAGATTTTAAATTAAAACAAAACCCTACAGTCCTTGTAAGCATTGCTTAGTTAGGCTCAATCGGTACAGAAATTAAAAGATGATTTGCACAAATTTCAGACGATCTTTATAGACCAATGCCTACTTGTGAGACTGCAAATGTAACAAGAATCTTTCAATACCCTTTGTAAACACTACCTGCATTTTGAATTTACTATGTAGACGTTTTATAAGATACTAGTGGTACCCGCCCGTAGCAGAAAATCAAAAGGTCATTGCGTTCACCTGTATATTTACAAATAATGGGTGATGAATTTCTCGCCAATTTGCTATATGAGGCAGTGAGAAGCAAAGGGATGCATGTGCAAAATTAAAAATCTGGAGATAACCAGTACACATGATAGTTGAACCTCTCCTGTGTCTTGGGGCGACAGATGGTACAAGTAGCCCTGGTAGTTGCTGCTATACAGAATAATTTAGAGAAAATTTTCAATGAAAGCCTACTCAGGAGCCAATTTTTAAATGCGTTTTACTCAAAATTTGGAAATATCCACTTGCATCCCTTTGCTTCTCACTGCCTCAAATGAATTACACTTAACTTTAAAATAATACACATTTAACGACAGAATACACCTGAAAACATCGGATGGCAATTAGTTTTTTTTAAATATTTGACTCTTATAATTTTAATAAGAGGTTCCACGTTATGGTAATTTGCTAGTCCACGTTATGATAATTTGTTCGTCCACGTTATGATAATTTGCTGGGTAAAATGTTCTTAAAATTGGAATAGAAAAAGGACAAAATCGAATTTTTGAAAAATCGCTTTGAAGTGCACACCTCAATGCTACAAACTAACTCTACGCCAAGTTTCATAAAAATTGGACGAACGGTCTAGACGCTATGCGCGTTAAAGACATCCAGACATCTAGACATCCAGAGATCCAGACTTTCAGCTTTATTAATAGTAAAGATAAAGATTCATAAAGACACCATCATGAACTTGAAGTACTATTGCTGTCAATTATGAAGTCAACAAAGAGGAATTTCATAAAAATAGCGCAAAAATATTCCGTTTTACAAAGGGAATTTCAATGGAAGTTGGTAATCAAAACCTTCAAAAATAAATAAATAAATAAATAAATAAAATAAATAAAATAAATAATAATTTTCAGTTTTTATGTATTCTATATATTCAAAACAAAAACTTCCCAGCTATACCAAATCTATACAGATAAAAAGTAACTCAATTTAAATATCATCAGGGCAGGAGTGCATTAAAATGTACGTTTAATTTTACTTTCAAATGGGGTTTTCTCAAAACGTCAATTGAAATAACTCATGTTCCTCTATCTAGAAAAATACTTTATATATTACTTTGAAATTTTCCCCACACTTCACATTTAATTTACATACTCGTGATTATACTGAAGTGAAATTTTTGCATAAGAGCTCGCACTTTTTCCTAAACGGGTGTTTTTATGGTCAATAACAATCTTATTTTGATGAATGTAATAAATTATGAAATGAACATAATAGTTTTAAAATTTTACTTTAATACACTCTTTGATATATCTTGAAAACACTTTGAAACTTGTAAGTATCTTTCATAAAAGCTTTTTGAGAATAAGGTACACACAAAGTTTTGCAACTTAACATTTCGTGTATACAGGGTACTGACTCTTAGAGATTCATTGGTTTAATTCACCAGAAATTTCGCATATGCAGCATTTTCTGTTACATTTCATTAACAGTGATCACATATTTAACTTTTTTGGAGCCGGCCTGACGACTCACATCAAAAAGATTAATTTTCGACGCCCCCCACAGTGATAGTGAAGAGGTGGCTTTTTTGCGGTTCACTATCATAATACTAATAGAACGCAGCTGTGGTATTACATTCGAACAATCTGTAGCAGCACAAAGCCGCGCGACACTGGATACAGATCGTGATCGCAGGGAGGAGCATTGAAGAAGGGCTTTGGCAATTTAGCACTTCGCTCTCACACGTTCGCCACACATTCCCCCTATCAGAGAGGATCGCGAGAGATTTCTCACCTCACCACTGAAGTATGGATGTTTTTTTTTTTTGGAAAGCCAACGAAGTCTTTTTGCGGATGGATTGTTAGGATGAAATTGAGGTGGTTTGCGTGTTCAGTCTGAAAAAGTAACTCAGTGAGATCTGAAAAGAATTAAGTTTTTTGGTTGAATAGCAACGGTGGATGACTGGTATTTTCAGTTATGGTGTGCCACAAGCTTTTGTTTAAACCTGTTTTCCAACTTTTAAAACTTAAAAAAAAGCTAGAAACGCCAAAAATTGGAATGTTAGGAATAATGACTGTAATACCGGTATACCGAATACAGGCATTTACTGGGGTATAATACCGGTATTTTCGGCATTAGCTGAAAATAATGATTGGTTTTGATTAAAGAGTTTTCAATTTACTTTGTTAAATAATTACTTTTATTTTAAATGCACTTTTCTTTTTCCCATGATACAGTACCAAAATCAATTTATTGATGCAAAAATTTGGCTTTAAAAGCACGAACTATTGGAATACCATAAAATAAAAGTAGCGGAAATATTACAAAATGATATTTTAAGTACTAAATGGTGAGATGAATCGCATTTTCGTGAGCATATATGTGCACCATGTTTTATTTTTTCGATTTCACTGATCATTCACTTTCCATTTTGTTAAAGCTAATATCAAGTGTAAAATGGAATGTATTGTTAAATGAAAAATTTATTCCTACCATAATTGCAGAAATACTTTATATATATGTCTCAAACATTTGTCTATCTGTACTGAGGTTTGACAAAAAAAATTTCCTGTTATAACAAATAGCAATTTGTTGTCACCGGTCTTGGTTTGTTGCCCTGTTTCGCTATTTAACCAAGACAAGATAGTATTTAGAAATTATCTAGTGTCTTAAAAATTTGTATAGAGGTAAGGCATAATAAACTTGAATATATTTTCAGATATTTACGTAACTAAAATTGTAAAAAATTCGAAAAGGAAACGAAACTAACGAGATCAAATTTAGTAAGGTTAATTGTAAATTTAAAAATAAATGGCTTGTAAAAAGCATCAGGAAAAAATCGTTGAAGATGACGTTAATATTGGAAAAGTATCGTCTCTAGAAAAGAAACTACAACTGGATATTAAAAAAAACTACTACTACTAATAATAATACATGCAATAAAAAATAAACACGCACACAAAAGGATTTATCCAAAAATAACACGTAAGAGACCGAATTATTTGAAGACGAATGACTTCTAAACAATTACAGGAGGTGGATAACAGTACCACTGACCTGCGTGAGTTCAGAGTATTTTCAATCGCAGGAAATTTGTGCACTAAAACGAGTTCCAGACTTTGTTACGATTGAATAGATTCACATTTTCTACTATTATTATTATTTTTTTGTTTTTTGGAGAAATTTCGAATATCGATATACCGGTATCACGTTTTGAAAAATATCAAATATGGACTCTGTGTTTTTGGTCCAGTATTGCAATTCCTAGTTAGTATGCTGTATCTTGGTCAGAATATTTCAAATGAGAAGTTTTCTTATTGTTTGTTCGATCCGGACCGTTTTCGGAAGAGCAACTTCGACTAACAGAAATAACTTGAAATACCCGATAGACAGACAGACACGTACACATACATACATACATACATACATATCATAAACCTGCTTTCAAAATATTTATTTCTCAATAATTATTGACTATGTTGTTTATTTTTAACTCTTTTTTTTTTTTTTTTTTTTTTTTGAGATGCATTTTTGCGAGACTTGTTTTCATTCGTAACTTTCGTATTTTTATTTGTTTTTCAATCTATTTTTAAAAACTATTTCTTAGCTGACTTTCTCTGTCGTAATTCCAACGTTTTACTTCCGCTTTTTCAATGTAACCAAAAACAATGAAAAGTAACTAATTATAAAGTTTACCAACTAATTTCTATTCATAGCTTTTTAAAAGTCAAATTAAAATGGCTCTCTTTCTGAAAGAAGAAAGTTACATGCATGCGCGTTTTTAATCATTTTAATACGTTAAAATTATTAAAAATTTGGATGATATCTTTAAATGGATTTATTCATGTGAGATAGCAATTTTCACTCAAATGTTCCTTCTTCTGGTATGGAACACTTAATTTAGTTTCGCCCTTCCAGAAGACACTAATTTTCTCAAAAAAGAAAATTATGTAAAGCTTTTTCAAATATTTTTTTTTTTTTGTACTTTTCTATGTACTTAAAACTCAATAAATACTCTTTTTTTACTTGAATTTATCATTCAAAACTTGTCTTGGTTCTGAGGAATATAAATGGATGTAGTTAAAAAATACATTACTAGGGGAACATAGGGGAAAGTGAAATAGCGGGGCAAAGTGAAATAGCGGGGCAAAGTGAAATAGTGAAATGTTTACTCTGCTTTTAGTTTCACCTATCTGGTATTATTTTAACTATGTAGTACCATATGTAGTCGATTCCAGTCAGGAAAAAAATACCGCCGAAGATTAAAGCATTTGGTAATGTAGGCAATTTTAAAAAATTGGTACACATATTGTAATATTTTGAAGTAAGTAAAGTAATTATTGTTACTATAAAATGATAAAGTTCATGTTATTAAAATTTTAAGTATTAATTAAGCCCTCCTTATATTCAATGCAGTTTTAATTTAGTTAATATTAAGCTTATTTGTGTTTTAAATAAATTGTTCAATTAGTCAAGTATATGCGGGGCAAAGATAGTGTATTCCATTTACTCACTCCATTATTTAATATAAATCACCGACGTTTTCGATTATTAATTAATTCAATTACATTCTTTCTTTTAGTAATTCACTTATTTATTTATTCACTTATTTTCTTATTTATTTATTCTTTTACTCGCTCATTTTTTTTCTTCATTTATTCATTTAACAATTCGTTTATTGTTTCCTTATCTTTTCATTTATTCAGTCAACCTTTTATTTACCGATTCTTTTAACAAAAAATATGTTTTATAATCGAAACAAAAATATTTCACTAGAAAAATATTTTATTTTTCAGTTTGCCCATGAAAAAACTTTGGAATGACTTTTTTTTAAGATCAAATTTACTGACAAAAATAAAAAATAATGTTTCAATACAAGTTGTATTGTAAAATACAATGTTTTTTCTTTATGTACTGTGTAAAAACAAATTTCCCGTGCAACAAACAAACCGTGTTTCAAAACATTTCCGATTTGTTCATTTTGAAAAAAATCAGCCATCTTAACCATTTCACTTTGCCCCACATTGCCCTACATTTTAAAATTAAATAATAATCTTTGATGCTGCTATATCTACTGCATATACGCATATAGGTGTGTATGTCCAGGCTAAATTTTTCTCAAAAGAGATTGATAACATCTGTAAGTAGTTTAAAACAAATTAGATAATCAACTACATTATTATTTTCTCTGACTTTGTATTGGCAACAGAAAAGGAGCTGAGCCGTAGAGTAGCTTATTTTTAAGTAATACAGGGTGTCCCAAAACGACCGCATAAACTCTTCAAAGCTAGATTCCTTGTTGGGAGTACATAAGAACTGCCCTAAGAAGATGGTCTTTGCCTGTACGATCCATAGTTTACCGAGAAATATACGAAAAACAAAGTATGCCGTCAATACCGGTGCAAGTAAAAAACACTTTATTGGACACATCAACAACAGTATTTGCACATTTTTCCAGACGATAATGTTTAAAACGTCATCACACGTATTTGCTGTTATACGTAATGTACGTATACTGCTTGTTGATGTGCTTAATAAAGTGTTTTTTCTTGCGCCGGCAGTGACTTCATTCATTCTTTCGCTGATTTTCTTTTCTGGCAGTGATCTTCTTCGTTTCTCGTATTTTTTCTCGTAAACTTTGGATACAGGAACGCTTTTTTGGGCAGTTTTTATGTACTCCTAACGTTTAATCTAGCTGTGCAGAGTTTATATGGTCGTTTTGGGACACCCTGTATTATTCAATAAGTTATTCAGTAAGTTACCGCCCTATAGCCAGGACTAAGGCAGAAATAACATGAAATACACCGCCAGCCCAGTTAATTCCAGCCAAGGACTGCAGTTTCGCGCTTATTAGCACTCATCAGCCCGGCATAGGCGTGACTGAGCTGAAAAACCTCTTAAGGAAGCCAAGAGTGCCAAACAAACTGGTAGCTATAATACAGTGAAATACGTTTAATACGAAAACGTATAACATGAAAAATCGGTTTACGCAAACTGGTATAGCGATCCCGAACTGTATACGGCGCACTTGTTTATCATGAAATTTTTTTCGGTCCTTTCAGCTTCGTGTTAAACGTTTTCCACTGCATAGAATTAGCACTGACCAGTACCCTGTATTACTTAAAAATAAACTACACTCTACACTCAGCAACTAATTGATAAATAGTAATTTGTAACTTAGCTGCTGCGTAGAGGGACATATCAGTAGCATAATACCCGATAATTCTAAGATTATATTTTTATTTAATTATTTCAGCACAAAAGAACTTTTTTTCTTTTTAGTAACATCTTTCTTGTGTTAAAAGTTTATGATTCCATTTCAAAAAGAAAAAGATGTGATGATTTCAATCATTTTGTTCTCCTTGCTTTGAGTTTTTTTTTCATTCTTGTAATATTGATTCATTGTTTTCACTTCGACAACAATATAGGGGACCACATAAAAAACTATCGAATAAAAATTTATTTTCTCATGGACGGGTGATAATAACAGTGTCATGAAGAGGGATTTTTTCATGCTAGATTGACAGAAACAAACCGACAGATAGATAAGAATCATACTAAAATGTATTTTATGATGGTGATATGGTTTGCTAGAAGTACTTTTAACTATAAAGTTAGGTATATTGGTATTGCCCTTATATTTGTAATCCCTTTTAACCATGAAAAGATGTTAAGATGTTTTTTTAACTCATCGAATTCATATTATGTCTATACTTTCAATTCCTTTTTGCAACATCTAAAAAGCGGAATTATCTCTTTATATTAATTAAATATAAGGTTTCAAAAAAATTCTGGCAGGAAGTCTGGGGCGGGCAAGAATCCAGGAGACCCCATAGCACCTACAGTCTTGAAATTTTATACAAAATTACTTCGAGCCCCAGTGGTTTGCACCTGGGGTTTTAATTTTTAAAATTTGAAGTAGTTTTTTGTAATTAATTTTTTAAGCTCAAATTTCGCGTAAATTGTCTATTAACAGGGTAAAATAATTACTTGCACATATTAATATTACACATTGTTGGAGAGGATAGGATTTTGCGCGTTCTACGCAATTTATTTCAATGCTCTAACTTAAATACGGCGGGAGTTATTTGCGTTTTTAGCTCGAACCTTTTTAGGCTTAGCTAATATTTAGGCACTACTTTCTTCATTAAACCTATCAGTTTAAAGTGAAGGAATTGTCTCACAGTTTTTTCTACACCACTTAAAAGAGCGACTTTTTTTACTCCAGATCTAACTCGATCTTTGGTCGAAAAACTAAGCTTCTATCTCCAAAGGAAAAAAAGTTACAAGCGGTTAAAAATCAAGTTCGAATAACATCATCTCCATTAAAATTATTGATGTTTTATTTGGCGTTGCTATAGTTACGTTTTTTCGATTCGCTTGTTGTTTCTTTCTTATTCACAAACTTTAAGGGTTTCAATTTTAACGGAAAATCTTTGGCTCAACTCAATTCAAGCCCGAGCTAAAGAGCAAAATATATTACTAGAAACCACGAATATGAAAGCGACTTTTCAAATGCACGAAACTGTAGTTTTGCAATGCTCAGGAGTCCCTTAGCCCTTACAGCTCTGCAAGTTGGTAAAAGTTATTTTGAAATCCGGGGAAGGAGTGCTTTTTGTTCCAAAGGGAGCTCATAAAGCGTTTTTAATCTGTTTCTTTCTAATTGACGATTTAAATCTTTACAAATCAAATAAGCTTGCGAAGCAATCTCCGGGGGTTGGTGAGCGTTAATGAGCAAGGGGAAGAGCCCCTAGTGTAATAAAATACACAAAGATTTCAGTTTAGGGTGTTTATGTCATTGAAAATCCTCATATTTCTTATTTTACAACCATTAAGTAGTAAATTACATTACTGACTAACATTATCCCCAGGGTAGGGGTAATACCGGTCAAAGCACATTTTGCAATATTTCTTATTTTTCCAGTAGTTAAGATTAGTTAAGTCTCAATTTGAGTCTGCAAATGATAAAATACACTATATGTAAGCAATTGTGCATGATTTCTTTCCAAATTTAACCCAGACGAAAGTTTTATGTTCATTTTCCCTTAGGTGACTGCCACTACCCCAATCTCCCCTAAATGTGACGTTTTGAGACTACGATAGTAGAGAAGTTTTGTCAAATAAGAACTGAATTCTAACTTTTTTTCCTACTTCCTAGATTTTCAGTGAAATTTTCAACCACTACATAATACTTAAATAAAATTCTAGCAAACTCGAAAAGCAAACTTCCATTTTATTGATTTTTTTAAACGCTTTAGGACTAAAAAAAAATAATCTGGTAAAATAAACAAATCTAAACATATTGCAAAAGTTTGACCAAAATGTTGAGATGGAAAACAAACTGCTTAACGGTACCGTGTAAATTAATATGAAAAATACAAAACGCATATCTACGACAAAACTTGAATTTACAGATGTTATAAAAACCAATATTTCTTGATGCGTTGTCGCACTTAACTAATTTTTTTTTTTTTAATCTAAAAGACCTCCACTAATGCTAACAACATGAGGAAAAATGAGCGTATTTTTCTCCCAAAGTTAGGAGCAGTTATTTATAAAATAATGTTTTAATAAACTTTGTTACCAATCTGAATAAACTTATTCGATTGCACATAATTCACGAAGACTTACCAGTGTCATAGTAATACATTGTTTATATCTAGTGGAAAATATTCATATTGTATGGTAATCCTGTAAATGGCTACAAATGGAGTGATAACATGAATGTTAGGATATTGAAAGAATATTATCGGTTGATCACACTGCTGATAGTTCTTCTTTAATGACTTCACGCTGGAGACTTGAGATCATTGCACTACTGCAAATCTGGTTATGATACCACAGCCGATTCAGCAGCTCAGTTAATAAGGTACATAGACCAGTGAATAAATAGTTTGCCATTTGCTTTAAAAAAATGGTTTTTGAAGATTTTTTTTTCTTAGATGTATTGAAGAAACTATAAACAAAGGGGTGTAAATGCTAAAATTTAATATTTGCAAGTGACTAGTGCAAACAGTAAGAAAAACTCATCTGTCTTGGATCAGTGAACTTGAGTAGTGGCTTTGGTAAGGTGCTACTATACAGCGAGATTGGGGAAAAAATACAACAAAAGTCTACCTACGGTTTGAAATGTGCACCAGTTTTACTCTAAACTTTAAAAGGTCCACTCTTTTCATTTTGTTCCTCACTGCCTCAATTGCCAACAGTGACATCTTTCTATACGATTCCAAAAAGAATACGGCTGTATAGTTGGGGCAAAGCTAACCTGTCAGTATCATGAAGTCTACACAGATCACAATTACATCATTACATACGTTGCCAAGTTAGGTTTTCCCTAACTATAGATGAGCTTGTGTATGCCAATGACTACGTGTTCAGTTGTATAATTGCTGCACCCCCCCCCCCCCTTCAACCTCACACACAAAACAAAATAATAATAATAAAATGAAAAAACCTAGAGCTGAACCATAAAAGTTCTTTTCCTTTTTTTCAATAAATAAACTTATCAATAAAACAATTTTTTTATGTCGTATGCCAATGCCAAATGCCAGTATTGAATGATGTCATGAATTTTTGAAAATAAAATTGAGCTTAAGTATTCAGCGCTGCTGATAGTTTTGAAGAACAGGATTTTGAAATCCGTGTAACATTAGAGGGGAACAGAGTCTACGAGAGACAGCCTAGTTCAAGAACCAGAGGCCCGATCCTTGAGGTTTTCCAACTCGAAATCATATACATTTCGCAAGTTTTAGAAGTTCGTGGGGACAAGGCGACTAAACTGACAAAGGGTGCACTATGGCTCTCGCCGACCCTGTGCATGTAAGTACAGAAAGACATTTCATAGCAAACAGTATTTCTCCCATCAG
Organism: Uloborus diversus; assembly: GCF_026930045.1. Classification (NCBI taxonomy): domain Eukaryota; kingdom Metazoa; phylum Arthropoda; class Arachnida; order Araneae; family Uloboridae; genus Uloborus; species Uloborus diversus. Next base: position 168,218,891 of record NC_072732.1, on the reverse strand, counting down.
AGGGCTGATTTATCAGCAATAGTTGGAAAAAAATTCTCCACAATTTCTCGAAATATTTTCTCTATCACTAACTTCTAGAGCACTTGCAAGTTTCCTTCCTTGCTTCCTCAGTGGCACATCAGCCTTGGGTGCGCCCTGACTTTCTCAAATATTTTCTTCCAAAAATTCCCTTTTTTGGCCATTGCTTGCCAATTTTTCAATCGTATGGTAGAGAAATCCTTATCAAGTCAATCAACCTAGGTCGACCCCTTGTTCTAACTCCCGTAGGTTTAGTCAAAAGAATTATGTTTTGTTCATCGTCCCTTTATTTAATCTTATAACGTGGAATCTTTGAATTTTTATGAATTTGACCACATTAGGTTCTTTAAAAGCACAATACAGCTCCTTGCAAGTTTACCATATATCATTTTCATCTCAGAATAAAAGAGCATCTCACTCTAGCAAATTTCATCCCCAATAAAATGATCCCTCACCCCGCACAATAAATTACAGTTCTATTAAACATCTTGCGGCTTGTTGCTGTTAACGACAACCGCCTCAATCATTTATGGCCCTCTCAGTATCACCACAAACGTCAACAATCACTCACGGTTCTACAGTTTGAATGTGAGATCCTTTCATAGTTGCCTTTCGTGGCTGATAAAACCTCACGAATCACTCTAATGTGAAGAGCCACGTGGCTCCGAAGCCACGCGCGGCTTAAGTGAGGCAGGGCGAGGGTGTCGGAGCAAACAGCGTTGTCTAATACTCTATCAAAATTTGGATAGGGTAGGAGGGAGGATTAAAGACGAGATTTCCCACGCCCTGATTCGGGGGAGTCCGTGGTGAGAAGAGGATTGTTTTACTTTCTCAGATTTAAGTTAGCTATATAGATGGATAGTGTCAAGTGGTAGTGACGTAATAGCTGTTCAAATATTTCTTTTTTTCTTTCCAATGTTGAATCGCATTTTATTTTCAGATAATAATTTGGACAATGAAGAAGAAAAAAATTGAAGTAATCGCAATGGGGTAGTTTTCAAAATTTTAAAAATATTTTTTTCTGAAGAGCATGCTTAAAAACATAGGATCTGACCATTTTTTTAAACAATTTCTTTAAGTTTAATATTTAAAAAAAAATACTTAAATCGGTGCGCTTGCATTTTTTATGCTTCTGCCGATGACATCATAAATGATGAAATGCAATTCAGTGTTGCCATTCACTTAACAAAATATTTAATTCGCATCTTTACTTACGTGTATTGGCAACGATATGGTTGATGGCAAGCGTACAGCGTAATTTTAATTCGCTTCTTGATTATCATTACGTGGAAACGCAGCAGAAAGAGCATCATTTGTGACGTCATCAAGACCACGCCTTGTTTGAAAAATCGGACATTTAAAAAAAAAAATAATTAAAAAATAACTGTTGGGAAAATGAAAGTATTTTCTGGGTCCATGTTATTTTTTTTTCTTATTCTATAAATTTCAGTGACAAAAAGTACTACTTGTGACGGAAGGTAACAACTCCATTAAGGAAATTAACTCAGTTTATTTATTTTATTTTTTTTTTCAATTCCTACAACTAATTCACAGCCCTCTTGCTGTCTCACTACATATAAATACCTTGTTCAAATCTTGCAACTCTTTTTTCACTCACTTTCTTGATCAGACAGACTCCTTTGAAATTTCGTATGCAATCCCCAGACTCGATGACAGTGCAATATTCTATATTCATATTCATTAATTAACTATTAGTTTAATCTGATTTTAAGTCACATTTTTGCATAACTTCTCTTACATGAGAACGAAAAAATGCTCGCAAAAATTAGAATTAAAATGTATAGGAGCTCCAGATTTTTCTAAATCAGATAAAATTTGTTCCACTGTTTTAAGGCAATTAGGGCGTGAATAATATTTATTTTTAACTAATTTGTGGCTAAAATGTAGGTGAGCCTTCAATTGGAAATTCATTGTCACAGTCACTGTTGAATAATGTTTTTATTAAAATGTATCTCCATTTTTAACGCAATATAAATATGGTTACAGCACACGGGTCAATGGTGAGCGAAACGAGCAGGGGTGGATCCCCCAAATTCAAGTTAAAAATTGAGATAGGAAGACATATTGGAGGTAGATTACAACTATTCATATAAAGATGAATACCGTCTATTAACTATCTCAAAATTTTAATATAAATTTTATTGGCTGCTTTAGAATTACTCAAAATTAAAAAATATTAATTGTAACGTTCAACTGAGTAATCAAGAAATCGTACACTTGTTTTATTTCATTTTTAAATGCGAACCAACTTGTAGAAATATTTTTTAGATTTTGAAAACACATTTTTTATATTTAGTTTATTTTACGAAATGTATTATTACAAATAGCCAGCCGTCCAGAGATAAAGTATATACGTTAAAAACTTTTAACGCAGCATTTTTTTTTTTTTTTATGTTTGAGTTTGTCCACATTTTTAACTTGACTTAATTCTGAAATGTAGGTAGTTTTACTTCAATGTACCAACAGCCTGGTTATCGCATCCAGTATATTGTGTAATTCTCGCTTAAGGACGGTAACATACTGCTTAATAATCAGTTTCGTTTATCTGAACCAGAAAAAGAAACTTTTTTTGTTATTATCATCATTTATTCGATTGTAAGAAACTCTTCCAGCCCAAAACTAAGACGAGGACAGATATTTTCCTTATGTAAGATGGTGTGAGCGAGTTGTTTGAAAATACTCACATTAAACGCTTTTAGATTATGTTTATGTTCCTAAAAGTTGTAATGAAAGTTGTTGTTTTGTTCAAAAGGAATGAAAAATTATAAAATGAATTAATAGACAGTTAATACATGCAAATGAAATGATTACATTAAAATTCAACACATGCCGTGGTAATTACTTGTCAGATAGCTTATTTGCCAATGAACTGCCTTAAAAAGTAATAATTCAAAAAGAATATTATTCATTATAATGACCGCTTACAGCACCATGCTGATTAAACATTAATGTGTGAATAATTGCAATTTCAGGTTTAGAAAAAATATTAAAATATGCGCTGATATGGCCTTCAAAATAACATATAAAACTACTAATTATCATAGCATTAGCACTAGAAGTCACAATCTTTTTTTTCTCTCTTTATATTTTTTCTTTTATTTTCCTCTCCTTCCATTATGTTTTCTTGAGGTATTTGCTCCAAGTTTACTTTTATGATGCAAAATATTTTTATTACGTAAAACATGACTTTTTATGTGTTTCTGGAGCGTTTTGTAAGGGGTATATAGTTTTAGAAAAGTACACACCAATTAAAAATTTATCTTAAAATAAAAAGGAGTAGGACAAAGCCTACACTATTTAACCTACACTTTTTTCTTTCTTTTCCAGTTTTTACTCTCCTCTCTTTCATTATTTATTTTTTATATTATGAACTCATCGAAAATTAGTAGACGCTTTTTGATCCTGTGAGATATTTTTGCACAACTATTCATATCAGAAAATTTATCGAGGGAAATTTAGCTGCCGTCTTTTGAGTTTGTTCACATTTGTTAAAATATATGAAAGGAATGTGAGACAAAGTGAAATATTTCAGATAAATGATCTTTTCAAAATAAGTAAATTGGAAATTAATTTTTAAAGTTCCAATACATAAATAAAGAAAAATGTATAATATGGTAGAAGCCAGTGGTTGGAAGTAGCGCGCTACAAGTAGCGACGCTACTGTAATAGCTACATCTTTTAGTAGTTTGTAGTGTAGCGCACTACTTTTTAAAAAAAGTAGAGTAGCGAGTAGTTCGCTTCAAAAAAAAGTAGTTTGTAGCGATTCCTGGAAACTACTTTTGAATAAAGTTAAAAAAAAAAAAAAAAAGCGCATTTTTAAACGAATCTGACTGGTGCAAGTCTTACGCAAGTAAAACTGCGCACCTTTCAGATTCGTAAGACTGAAAAATACGAGCTGACCTCTGACATATTATTTTGACGCCATACGTTGTATCTGTTTGACGCCATTAGTTTGTTTGGCATAGAAACTTTCACGTTTTCCCTATATTCGCCTTGAATAGAGCATGGCTTAAAAAGAAAGAAACGAATTTTTTCCGTTTCATGAAAACTTTGCCCGTTAAGCAAAAAGCTTTCGGTATCAATGCCATTTGCACATGCAGTCGAACCTCAACTTACGCGATTGATGCGTTTCAAATTTTAGATAAACAGCTCGCTTATGCGAAATTATATTTCACCAACTTCATATTTAGAAAGAAAAAATGCTGAGCGGCGATTTGTACGTTAACAATCTGATGTTTCGACAAATACGGTGCGGGAAATTTTGGCTTTCAGTGATGCTAAAGGGAAATTCTATTCACGAAACTAATATTTAGTATCCAAGAAACAAGGTGATATAAGCCCAGCGCTTCCGCTCCGAAAATTTTCGTGTTGCGGGTGAGGAATTCGCGTCAGCTGCAAAATGCATTTCTCGAGTAAAACTCGCTATATAGACATTTCGCGTCAGTCGAATTGCGTTGTAGCCAGAGTCCACTGTTGCTTAAAATTGCACATTGAAGTAAAGTATTTTTAGTTATGTTTCATGTTTCGAATAATTAGTAGCCCCGTTTGGGATATTTTTCCTTTTTTTTTCTTTTTCACTGATCGAGTATTGATATATTAACATATTTAAAGTCAATGAGATGGTGTCCAGGTCCGGAACCCTAGCTTGAAGCTCAAAAGCAATTAATTCCTACGAAATATAAGTTCCTTTAAAATTAACTCATATAATGAAAATTAAAGTTTCTCTTTTGTTTAAAAGATGTTTTTCATCATCTAAATCACTTTCATGTATATGTATGTCTATGTAAAATTTAAATCAAATTATGACTGGATTTATCTCAATTTCAAGTAGCCGAGTTACACTTCTTGAATGAAATGCTACTTACTCTCAGGAAAGGATTAAAAATTTGAAGGTTGAATTCTTTCCACTTCTTAATCCTTTCTTGCGGATTCGTGCAAATGGTAAAAAATGTTTGGGATTGACGAATCGTTTCAGTGAAGGAAAGAAAGAATAAAAAACTTATTGCAATATTCCATGTTCAAATGAGCCATATATAATCTGAACATTTTATAAATTTTTTCATTCAATTCTCAAATGGTGTGTATGTGTATGTTATTTATTTATTTATTTTTTAAAAAGTAGCGAAGTAGCGACTACATTTCAAAAGTAGTTTGTAGTTGCTACATTTTGAAAAAAGTAGTTGTAGTTGTAAGTAACTACATTTGTGCCAAAGTAGTTGTAGTTGTAGTTCGCTGCAAAAGAAATGTAGTTTTTCCAACCACTGGTAGAAGCAAATTGAAATGTGATTTTTCAATTTTTTGCAGTAAATTTGTGCTTTTAAGTAAAAGTAGAAAGTCACATTTTTACCATATGTATGGGAAAATTGACAACTAAAATGCTTTTCCCATGAAATATTTTGAAATTCATCTTCGAAATTATTTTTCTTTGAATAAACAAAAGATAAACAAATGAAATAGCGAATGAATGATTGAATAAATATGAATAACTAAGTAAATTATGAAATGAATTAATAAATTAATGAACGACTAATTCAATGAAATGTAAATGAATCAATAAATTAATGAATAAATAAATGAAATTTCATTTTCTCCCTCTCACTTTGCTCCGTTTGCTCATAGCATGTTATACTACCATTTAAAATTGGGTCATAATATTAAAGAAATAAATGCAGCAGTGAACATTAGTTGGTATCAATTGATATTTAAAAATGTTTTTAAAATATTTTATTGTACTTAGTGATGTACAATACCCGGGTATTTATTTTTAGGGGTAAACTCGGGTAAATACCCAAAATGGGAATTTACCCGGGTATTTATTTCAAAAATTTATATTCAACTAAAATACTTTTCTGTATGTATTCCACTATGTATGTATATATATAACCAACCTTATACAAAACAATCAATTTTTGCCCAAAAATTGTATTTTGTTCACATTTTTAAAGAATTATAATGTGAAACCCTTAGCAATCTAATATGATATTCACATTAAGTGTGTTGGATATGCCTAATCAATATTGATAACCAAATTTCAGATATAAAAAGCCATTCTACAAAAAGTAAAAAGCTTAACTGGTTACAAAAAAAAAAAGCAAACATAATTTTTTTAAGGTCCTAGTCTTTTATAACCCAGGAATATGCCCCTGCATGACATCAAAATGTAACGAAATGTCGCTCAATTTATTATTACTATTTATTTACCTATATTTTTTGCAGAAATTATTTCCTCCAATATATATATATATATATATATACTATATATATATATATATATATATATTAATATATATATATATATATATATATACTTCACAATCTAGTTTAGTCATATCCAAAATGAAAAAAAAGGAAGAATGAGGCACGTTTGGAAGAATAAACTGAGATTTTAAAATCCTGAAGTTCATCATTGAATTGCTTATACTTCTCCAACCATGACATTGAAAAGAATGATTCTGTAATTCACGATATGTTTCTTTCATATTTTCATCAAATCATTCAATAAAAATACTATAAACTGTGTAATACATATGTATGTATCAGTTTTACCAATTATTTAACATTTAGATTTTTTTTTAAAAATCCCCATTCACTTTTTTTTTTTTGTAAAACACCCAATCTTTGGGTATTTACCCAGGCCTTGCGTAAATACCCCAAAAAATATTTACCTACTCGCTGGGTATTTACCCGATCCTCATCACTAATTATACTAAAAAATACTAGAACTATTACTGATATATCACAAAGTTTGTGTGCATTAATTTTGAAAAATACCTTGTATTATCATGTACCATGATCTTCAGAAGTTACTCTTTTTCGACTGAAATCAACGACATGTTAAAATACTGTCAGCCAGCATCGCAAGCGGAGAAAATTTTTTATATTTTTGTTTTGCCCCAGTATTTTAAGTGGTCCCCAAATCCCTTTCTGTTCTTCTGGTCAAGTCTACACTTACAAAAACTCTGATTATAATGTCACATATCTAGTAGCAACATTTGTTTCAATCATTTTCTTTTAATCATGTTCTAAATTCTAGTAATAAACGATGTAAACGTATATAAACGACATTGAATCTAATTTCACCTATGTCGTTTGAATTGGAATCGTGCTTGTAAGCAAATTATGTGTTGTGTAAATATGTTTTGAAGCAACATTTGAACAATTACGAATCGAATATTTTCATACAAAGAATATAGGCTATGCAGAAAAAAAGTTTATTTTTATACAATCCTTATAGATGGAAAGATTTATTTTTTGTTAGAGAAGGGGATAAGGGATTAATATTTTGTGTGTGGCTGTTAAAAAGCAACTATGTAAGGGTTGTATAAACTTCTCTCT
>NC_072732.1:168110553-168211417 GCF_026930045.1 Uloborus diversus | reverse complement strand
AAAATTGCCAAAACGAGTATTAGCTTCAAGCTAAATATGCTCCTCTTTTCTTGAACTGACATGATTAACCAGTGAATTCAGACACTTGAGGGATTTTTCAACAATTTACCTATTTGAATGGGACTTTTTATTGCAGTTTTTAAAAATAATGAAATGCATTGAATGTTGCGAGTTACTTAAGTTTAAAATTATACGATTTCAATCCAGATATCAACTCCCTCGAATAGGAAAAACTGTAAAACATCCTATGGAGCTTTGACTTTGATGACTTGTTTTTGAATTTTCTTACAGCTATGCCATCTAAGTTAATGCAATAAAGTTATTTTATTTCTTAAAAACTGTTTTGAAAATTGTTCTTATACAGTATAGCCATATGATTGGTGTAGCATGAGGGAAGAAGGGGGTTAAACCTCCAGAACTCTTTTTTAACACACTTTAAATCCTAATTCGTTATATTATTTACACTTAAGGACAGTAGTTATGAGCAGATGCTCCCCTCCCCTAAGAAAGTAAATTTTGGCTGTGCAAGTAGTATATCGTCGCCTCAGAGCATTAGTAAGACATCTAATTTAGTAATAACACTAAGATATCCTACTGTTGCTCTGAGGTGACGATATAGTAGTTAGTGGGTCTCAATGGTGTTTTCTACAAAACTGGTTGGTCGCATGACTAAAAAGTTTCAGAACCGCTGGTGTAAGCGGATCACATTTCATTAAAGCTTGATACCTCTATCCCACAAGTATAAACGTACTGAAGCAGCACATCTCCACTCTCCCTCCCCATCACGCACCACAGTCGAACAGGATGAGATAAGATGAATGTTTGTCATGTTGCCACATGTCCTTTTTAGGATATTTTTGCCCTCTCTAAGACAACTTAACTGACAACTGACCTATTAAGCTTGAACATTTAAGTTCATCACAGTTGACGCCTTCTGAGGCAAAAATATCAGCTTTTTTTCTGGGACTAATATGTGAGCATTTATGTGTACTGTTAGAAATTTTAAAATTTTGACGCCATACTTCTCACAGAAGATATTAGTTCATTTTTGAAAAAGAAAACTCATACTAATGTCTACAGGGATAGATCACTTTTAGCAGGTAGCACAGTTCGCTCTGAAAAAAAATAAATAAAAAAAAGTTTCGAAAACGAGGAACCCTAGTTAGGACTCGTGTCCTTTTGACACATGTACATTTCGCCCCTCCCTGCCAAACAGTGGGAGGGGGAGAGCAGTTTGCAGCTTTCGTATAGATGTTGGGGGTTAGGGAGGGATTAAACTGCAATTAAATGCGATCCACTTATAACCAAAACATGGAACCAATGAAAATTTGTAAGGCTAAAAAATCTGCTTGTACTGCATTTACTCTTCCTTTCTGGTGCCCAAGGAAGGAAATTTTGCTCTAATCCCTCTAAGAATATTTAACTGACCTCTTGAGGTTTGAACATCAAATTTCAACATAATCGATAAAATACAAAAATATAAGCTTTTTACTGAAACTAAAAAAATTAGTAAATATTTTAGTGTTTTGATAAGTTAACTTTTGATTTTTTCATTTGTTGTATTAATGAGGATTAACTACATTTGGCAGGTATTAGATTTCATTACTAAAAGTTGTAAAATGATGACCCCTATACGTATTTATAATAAACCCTTCCCAAAATTCTGCTACTGAAAGCAAACCTTTTAATCTCAAAAACTAAACTTCCATATCATAACTTTACTTAAAAGAAGCACAACTAAACGTATTTTTGCTATTTCTTCTTCTTCAAAACCACAACAGCCTTTTGCAGGCCAAAGCTGACACGCTGATCACTTTAGCTATTTATTACGCACATATCTCGAGTTCTGGAACATTTTGAAATTCGATTACAACCGCTTTTGCAAAAACAAAATGTGTCGCTTGGACCTGACTAACTTGATCTTCACTATTATTTTGAAACACACTTAAAATTTGTTTTGAGTGAGAAAATTTTTTTTCTGCATATAATAGAGGACTTGCAGGATCTAGGGTCGTCATTTTACGACGCCCGCTTGAAAAGTTGCAAGGCGAACAGCTTTTATAAAATGTAGCATTATTTTTTGTCAGATATTTTATCTTTGGTTTATGAAAGTTTTGAAAAATAAAATTATCTAAGAAGTTAATAAGGATGTTTGGCTGTATAATTGCAACTTGGTGATCTATTGACAAGTGGGTGACAAATTTGGCGATAAAACTGAGATACACAGCCAAGTGTGGTGATATTCAGCAAGGTCTCTGGTTTCGATATTTATAATAAATATTTGTAAAATAGTGTTTTCTTCAACGATTTGGAGCATACTAAGGGTATGGTTTTTAAATTCTTTCCTCCTTTATACAAGGCATTATTATATATATATATATATATATATATATATATATATATATATATATATATATATATATTTTTTTTTTTTTTTTTCACGTTCTTACTTAGTCATCTTTGTAGCTATTTTAGGTCTTAGATGGCATTAAAAACATTTTTCCTAAATTTGAAAATAGAAATCTCTGTTTTTAGCACCACCTATCTGGTAATATTTTAATTATGTTACCATACTACCAGATACACATATAGATAGTCTATTTCAATAAGAAAAACGTTACTTCTGAAGATCAAAACATAAAGTTATCACAAAAGTAACTCATATTGTAATATTTTGAAGTAAGATAAAAACTTTTTTTGCTATTAGCATTAGTTCATTTTTGTCTATTAGCATTTTAAATGTTAATTGAAATCTATTAATATTTGTTGCAGTATCTATTTATTTAAATTAAGCTTAGTTGTATTTCAAATGTTTTGTTTAGTTAGGCAAGTGCATGCTCAGCGAAGTTAAATGCTCCATTTCGTTTACTTATTCAATCATTAATTAAATCAGTAACTTATTCATTTATTCATTCATTTAATAATTTACTAATTTATTTAGCCACTGTTTTCTTCCCTCATTTATTTTTCTCTTAATGTATCCATTTATTTGTTTATTGCATCTTTTCATTTAGTCATTCTTTCTTTTATTTAATCATTCTTTTGATCAAAAATATTTTAAATATAATCAAATAGAAATTATTTCATTAGAAAAATATTTTATTTTTCACTTTACCACATGAAAAAAAAGAGATTTTTTTCCACTTCTATTTTAAGGTTCAAACTTATTGCCAAATACTAAAATTATTATTATAATAAAATTTTTATACCAATACACATTCTTTTTTCTGTACTGTGCAATTCCAAATTTATTCATTTTGAAAAAGATACGTTACCATATCTATTTTATTTTGCCTCACCAATCAACTGCTTAATATATTTTTACGGATTTAGGAAGAAGCATGTATTGAAGAAGTATTCTCAACTCCAGCGCTCGAATACGCTACCTTGCGGTGATTTACAAAACTGCCGGAAAAACTAAAACTTTACCACGTTGCGTTCCATGTGTGTCTGTTGACGTAAACGCAGGTAGTTTGTTCTGCACTGTATTTTAAAATTCCCTCAAAAAGCGGAAAATGTACTGGTAGCAGAGTTGCCGACAATTTTCCGTTTTTTTACAGAAGTTGTGTTTTCCATTTTTATCACGGATGCTTTCCGTTTTTCCATACTGACACTTTCCGTTTTTATCACGAACACTTTCCGTTTTAAAACTGCTATTTTCCGTTCTCAATCGGAATATCTTCCGTTTTATGAACTGAAGTTTTCAGTTTATAATATAAATATTTTCCGTTTTATGAACTGATGTTTTCAGTTTATAATATAAATATTTTCCGTTTTATGCAAGCATATTTTCAGTTTAAAAACTATTATTTTGAAAATATAGCTGGGCAATTAAAGCATAATGAATTAATATTTGTAGATTTTAAAAGCCCATATGTTTTTTCTCTCTTTTTGAAAAACAGCAAAAAAAAAAAAAGAAAAGAAAAGCAGTTTTATTAGAGCATTTGCACGAATTTCTTCATTAACTTCCAAAAATTTGTGAAACTTCCTAAAAGTGAAGAAACACATTTTTACTATGCAGAAACTATCTTTCTCTTTTGAAGGTGTAGAGGGAAGATATAACAGCCATCTGGGAATGTATTTGCTTTGCATTTTATTGTATTGAAATCTTTTATCAACAAACAATTGCAAAACATATGAAATAAACGCAAATCATACCAACTGTTTTTTTTTTCTTTTTTAAATCAGTCTTCACAAAAATACCCTCCTCCCCCCCCCCCCCCGCGGCAAAAAAAAGTTCCTGTAATTAACTGTGCGATGTTTTATTGAACAATAACTACCATAAAATTTAACTTTATCAAAATTATTGAAACTTATCAATTGTGCATAGTTAACATTGTTTTCAATAAAACTAAACATTTATTACAAGTACAAAATCATTTATTGCAGATCTTGTGCTACACAATTTTTAACATTATTTACTTGTGCCAATGTCGAATTAATAGTTTGCTTTGCTGTCATCATCAGTACCATTGTTATTTCTGCACTCATATATAGAGATCAAATAAGATTCATAGGTACAACTGGGCCATCTTTCGACGATTCCAATTTTTCACAATTAATGTCAAAAACCTAAATTACAAGAATAAAAGTATCAATGCATTATATCAAAAATATTTAACACATGGACTTTTTATTGAATAAATTACCAAGTGTCATGTCATAAACATGCAGATGAAAACATCAATTACCTACGGTAAGATATTTGACTACAATGTCGAAATCCGGAGAGAAATTAGGCATCTTACTTCAGAAACAATTAATTTGTAAAAACCCATGCATATTTTTTTTGCAACAATATTTAAATTAATATTTTCAATTTTAAAGGCAGTGTGGAGTAGTAGATATGTTAGAATTGAACATGCCAGCCAATAGCTCAAAAACAATTCTCGATCTCTTCTAATTCTCGGCTAGCTATAGTTTGGGGTGAACCTAACCTGGCAGCCAAGTAATGCTGAGCTTCGGGTATGCTTAGCTTTCACAATGATTCCAGGTTAGGTTTGCCCTAACTATAGTAAGTGTAACATTTTATTTGCTAACTCAATTTTTGTTCCGAACCTCATTACTTGACTCTCCAGAAACAAAACAAAACTTATCCATGAAAAAATAATATTTTAGCAGGTTATAAGAATTATTTCGAGCATATTATTCAATAACTTCAAAACAACTGTCATGAAAGGAATCATGAATTTGTGAATCACAATAAATATAACGGAGTTATACCTGGATGTTTTTCTACTATATTCCCCCCCCCCCCCCCCGCCACACAAAAAAATCATTATTTTTTATGTTTATGATTTGTCCTTGTACTGTGCTTTCAATCTCCTTTTGCATTTATGTGGAAGGATGCAATAATGCACAATTCCACAAAATCGTATAAAATTGCAGCTGGTGCGGAAATAATTTTAACTACGAGAAGACAATTTTTTCAATGTATATGTTATAGTTGAACTCAGGTCAACAAGAGCCAAGGTTAGTCCTTCTTAATTTGATCGCCTTAACCCCTCCCTACATAAAACTGTAAAAATTATATTATTCCGATTCTGACTTAATATACACCTGAAAAACTTTTCATGGAAACTTTTTTTTCATAAAAAATTTATTTTTAAAATAGTAAAATATTATAAGGCTTTATTTCTCAGGGCCAATTGGGTTTTTAAACTTAAAGTATATCCTTCCGCAAGTGGAAAGACTTCTGTTTAACATCAGTTACTCTTTAAATTATCATTGAATTCAGTTTACAGACATTCTGCATTTTAGAACAAATTGTGAAGTGTATTGGGTTAGGATAGGCTGTCTGCTTTATTAGTTTTATTTGCTAAAGCAGCTATGTCGTTAAAATTAGATTACACTGCAATAATTAAAAATTGTTACTTTTTTTACTTTTGTTAGACTTAAAGCAGAAATTTTTCATGTGTGTAAATTTTGTCGTCATAATTCACAGAAATCTAGTAACTGATAAACAGCCAGCCATTTGTGCTGAGTAGGGCAATGTGGGGTAAAGTGAAATAGTTAAGATAACTGAGCTTTTTCAAAATGAAAAAAATTAGAAGTTTATTTTGAAAATTATAGTAAGTAAAGAAAGAACATTCTATTTAAAATAGAACTAACATTGAAACTGTATTTTTTAATTTTGGCAGTAAATTTGCAGTTTCAAAAAGAAAGTGGAAATTTTCAACCTTTTTTTTTCCGTGGAACAAAGTGAGAAATGAAATATTTTATTCAATTACTAGTGGTACTCGCACGGCTTTCCCCGTAATAGAAAAATTAAATGGTCTTTTGGTTCGCCTGTTATATTTACAAATAATGTATAATGAATTTTCTTGCCAATTGACTTGTACCCATGTCACGGTTCCACGTTATGATAATTTCGTATCTCGCCAATTGTAGAGTGATTATCTGATCAACTTTGTTCATCAATATATTTTTTGCAAAAAGGTTTTTAAAAACAATTGTATTAGTTTTGGGAAAAGTGAAAGTTGTTCGTTCGCTTATGATACTTCTTTACAGACAACCCCGCTTTTAAATGTTCGAGAAGAGATGATTTTTTAATTTGCCGAACAATAGGGTAACAGCCCCAGTAATTGGCACGGCACCAGTGATTGGCACTTCCAACAAAAATGTCCTAAAAAAAGACTCGTATCCATTTTTTTTTAACATACCAACTGAATGGACATTAATTTTAAATATTATAACTTCATTTCATGTTACTAAACGGCAGCAGTACGTAGGAAAGAGAAACAATTGTGGCTGATGTCAAATCAGTCATTTTTGTTGCAAAAGCTTCTTTTCTGGCTTAAGGGAAGCATGCACATAAATCCATTAAAATCTGACATAAAATATATTTTAAATTTTCGTTGTCAAAAGTTTTGTTTAGTTGAAAGGTGTTACTTTAATTGCGTACAAGTATATTTTCGTCCCTATTTGGAATTTTAAAACAATGATGGGTGCCATTTACTGGTGCTTCAATTTTGCTAGTCCCCAGTAATTGGCATGTGTGACAAGTACTGAGGAAATAGCGTCATTTCCGCGATAAAGCTGAGTGAGGTGTCCATATCTTCAGTTTTTTTTTTGCGTAAATTACGAATAAGATAAAGCGGAAATTGAAATCGGTAGCTTTTGTACAGTAATTGTCAAAAAAAAAAAAAAAGCATCAAAATCATCAATTTTTGAAGTTGCGGCTTTTTGTCAATTGGAGTGACTTTCACCAGAAAAAAATCCAAATGAAAGTTAGTCAGTAATTAATTTTATACTGGGGGCTCCGTCCTCTGCTCGATTCGCTTGCTAACCCACGTTCGCCACCTACGGTATCTCAATGCCGACTGCAGCGGGTGGTTTTTCAAGAGGAAGAAAACCGACTTGTTGCATTTGATAAATAAAAAAGAGGAAACCTTATGCAAAAAAGTATGCAATATGAGTTTTTAACTATACTTGGGGCAAACCTAACTTGGTAGCATTCGTAAAATCAAAACTGTAAACCGAAGGATGAAACAGCATTAATTTCAATATCTTTTTCATGGAACATTCCAAATTTATGTTTTTATTTCTCTAAAATACTTTTCAACACGAAGAAGAGTGATTTAGCATTAATTTATATAAAACTAGTGGTACCCGCACGGCTTTGCCCGTAATAGAAAAATTAAAAGGTCTTTTGGTTCGCCTGTGTGGCGAATTTTCTCTCCAATTGGCTTATACCCTTGTTACGGTTCCACGTTATGATAATTTCGTATCTCGCCAATTAGCTTGTGCCCATGTTACGGTTCCACGTTATGTTAGTTTCGTAATTTACTCGTCCATCTTATGATAATTTTGTTCTTAAAATTAGAATAGAAAAGAACTGCATCGAATTTTCGAAAAATCTCTTCGAGGTGCACACCCCCATGATACAAAATAATTTAGTGCCAAATTTCATGAAAATCGGAGGAACGGTCTAGGCGCTATGCGCGTCGAGAGATCCAGACAGACAGCACAGAGATCCAGTCAGAGAGACTATCAGCTTTATTATAAGTAAAGATAAAGATAAAGAAAACAAATTATTCCCCATATTATCAAATTATATGAAAAATGGGCTTAAAATTGGAATAGAAAAAGAACAAAATCGAATTTTCAAAAAATCGCTTCGAAGTGCACACCCCTATGCTATAAACTAATTCTATGCCAAATTTCATGAAAATCGGCCGAACGGTCTAGGCGATATGCGCGTCACAGAGATACTGACAGACAGACAGAAATCCGGACAGAGAGAGATCCAGACAGAGAAACTTCCAGGTTTATTATTAGTAAAGATAAAGAAAAAGAAAGATAAACACATTCTTCTCCATATATTATCAAATTTATATGAAAAATAGGCTTAAAAATGGAATAGAAAAAGAACCTCATCGAATTTTTGAAAAATCGCTTCGAGGTGCACACCCCCATGTTGTGCCAAATTTCATGAAAATCGTCCGAACGGTCTAGGCGCTATGCGCGTCACAGAGATTCTGACAGACAGAGATCCGGACAGAGAGAGATCCTGACAAAGATCCCGACAGAGAGACTTTCCGCTTTATTATTAGTAAAGATTATCTACTTTACATTAACATTACTCATGTTTCTTATAATGATAAAATTTGTATGTAATTTAAAAGTTAAAAATATAGTGATTTTCCAGTTCTATTAACATGTGCCAATTACTGGATCACAAGGTGTCATACATTGGGGTATCTGGTGCCAATTACTGGTGATTTTGGTAACTTTTTATATGCATACTTTTATAAAAGTATCGATTCAAATATTTTTGATTTTAGTGAACCAAATAGATGCACAGATGTGCACTCTTTGTTACAAAAATATTTGCAAGAGAGTTTTTTTTTTCTAAGTACTGAGAAAACAGAGGTAATTTAAGGACAAACTCTTAAAGTGCCAATTACTGGGGTCTTTACCCTACTCTGAATTTTACCGAATGATAAAATACGAGCATGAGCATAAACGTGCATCTAATGAGAAGAGACATTAAACATCACTATTTAAAATTTTCAAACAGTTTTGCAGTAAAGTGTCCAAATTTACAGAATCAACAGAAAAAATTGTCAACGTAGAACACTGTTGGTAGTTCACAGTGACCTCCCATCAGGGTGCCGCTTCCAGTGGCGCTTTGAAACAATAAAGATATTACAACGGCAATGATCGTAGACCGGTGTCCGTGCATTGGCACTTCGATTTGCAGTCAGTGCGGAACCAATGAATTGGTTAAGAGAAAAATTAGAAACCGATTTAACAATGCAGGATTTACACTGGGTTTTGGCGATGTATCAGTCCAACGCCCAGCCCTAATGCATATGTAAAACAACACGTTTTATACTTACAATTTGCATATTCGCGGCGAACTTCCCTTTTCTGTTCAAGGAGTTCTGTTCACTCAGTTGCACAGTTGAATCCGCATTCCATCAATAAATTCTCCGGCTCACTTTGGAAGGTTCCAGTGCTGAGAGGATTCAAAGTGGACAGCATCTGGAATGTTAAATAAAGTGCTTAGAATAATATGATTCAAATTTCTCAAAATAATGCTTTTTTTAATGATTCATACATATTTTTTATATTCATTTCCTTAAAAAATTATGTATTATATTCATTAATGTAGATAACAAGCATTAAAAAGTTTGAAAGAGAGGGGGGGGGGAGAATCAAGATTTAAAATTGTTTTCTTGAAAACCCAAGTAGTTAACTAAAATTAGATGCTTCAACTCGTTAATTGAAATGTAATCAATTGCAAGAAGCAAGTTTATACAGACATAGTTGTTATTCATAGAAATTGAAACAAATTAATAAAAATAAATA
Source organism: Uloborus diversus (assembly GCF_026930045.1). Lineage (NCBI taxonomy): Eukaryota > Metazoa > Arthropoda > Arachnida > Araneae > Uloboridae > Uloborus > Uloborus diversus. The sequence continues at coordinate 168,201,601 of NC_072732.1, read as the reverse complement.
AAAAAAACAATAGTATTTTAAGTAATAAGCAATATCTTTACATTAACCTTACATACAGGCAGAAAATATTCTTCATTAACAATAAAACAATCAAGACTCAATGGTGTCCCATCTAACAATTACTTAGTTATTCGAGACAATTTTGTAAAATATCCCCTTAGCAAACAAAAGTTTTTAATATTATTATATAAGTTTTTTAAAAAAACTTGTCACGATGTGTTTTAAAGTTTAAACAAAGGTCTGTGGGAAATTAAATGTTTAAACTAGACTTAATTTTAAAAACTTAATTTTAAGCAGCAATCATCGTTACAGAATTCAAAAAGTAATTATTTGTAGTAAAAATGTAAACACTCACCAGCAATCAATCCCGGATGAGAAGATACCAAAAACTTCGTCACCGGCGATAATGATTTCTGACCGCTACGGCATCCGCCATTGCTGCAAGATAAAAAAAACCGTAACCTACGAACAAACGCTCAACGCGTTTCAGTTAAAATCAGTAATCACTACTTTTGTACAAAACAATTAGATGTTGATGGAGAAGAGGAAAAAGTTCGAAAAATGTTCAGTATACAGCTATTTACATGCACGAAATAAACAACGTGCTTCGCCGTTATTACTCATTTGTTGTCATTACTCAATACTAAAAAAAATCTTCTACGCTGGAGATATTCCGTTTTTTCACGGATAAAGGCTCCCTCTAACGATCACATACGGACATGTTCTGTTATTGCGCTAAAGTAAAAGAAAATTTCCAGTAATTCCATGAAAAGTTCTGTTTTCAATCCAGAACGGAACTTTTCTATTTATAAGGGGAAATTGTACAGTAAATTTACGGAAAAGAATTAGTAAATTAAATGAAGCAATTTTACAGTGTGAGTATTTATTAACGCAATCGTTGTGTCTTAGTTCGATTTCTGTAGTTTTCAGCTACAGAAATTGTTTCGTCCCTTAGTAGTATTCTCGAGCTTCTCAAAATAATGTTAGTTTTCCTTATTTCTTTCTAAAAAGTGAGTTGATTGAGAAATGGTTAAAGCGAAAACTCTGGATTAACAAACTTGGATAACGTTATACAAGGTAAAAAAATTTATTGTTTTGTATGAATTTGTAAGAATATGGGTTTTTTTTTAAATCTTAAATTAATTTAACTAACCATATTTTACAGCAGCATTCAGTTGGAATGGACAGTATGCAAAATATTTTCTTGAATATATCATCGTAGAACAGAATGAAAAATGTTTAACCGAGAAAGAATTTACTTTATTCTCAGCTGAAAGGTTTCGCCAAATTTGTTTAGGGTTATAGTTTTAGTATTGTGCGAGCAAAGTAACCTTGGCGAGATTTCGCGTTTTTAGTTAAACCATTTTTAATTTTTATCATGAGTGGAATAAAATGGTAGTAGGATTACAGAATTCGATAAGTTAAAAGAAATAATGGTCATTCAACTGAAAAGAAAACTACTACCATATTTCCGTGAGAATTTTGTTGATGATTTGCATAACATGACATAATTAAATCGTAACTCAGAAATTAGAAACATCGAAACAGAAAAATTTTAAATTAACCGATTCGGAAATTTGAGAGAAATAACTCAGCTACAAATGCAAAACAATAAGCGCTAGCCAAGCAAGGCAAAGTATCATCTTCTTTTGATAATAACTTGTAATGTCATATTAAATTTTCTAGCATTAATTGTTATTCTTGTCAGGCCACAATTATTATTTAGCTTTATCAAGAATTGATTAATATCGAATTCAACGTCGTGGAAATGGCTGCTTAGAACTACGAACTACGTAGTTTGCATTAATGTTTGATGTTTAGTAATGCTTCTTGAATTCTAATCTCTTTCTACGTGGGCCAAAATATAATCAGGACTTAAAATATTGATTTAAAAAGGATAAGACAAAAAAATCATACATACGAACAAAAATCACAACAGTTTTAACATTTTCTTCGTTACCACGTGCGTTTTAGTTTTTTCGTCCGCCATTAGACAGTGTCTGCAGTGCCCCCTATAGTTCGTTGGAGTTGCGAATTACTTTTAACATGCGAACATGAGTACACGCCTCATTCTTTTGAACTATAGAAGGAGCTATATTAAATAGGCGTTCAATAGAATCTATGTGTTGCACACAGATATTTTTCCCAACACACTGGTTCGAGTTAGTATTGAAAACTTACTTTTCCTTTAAAAATAATAAAATAATGAAATATTTTTTAATCAAATCATGGAAATAAGTTAAATTTTGATAAATAGTAAGAATAACTTTAAGATTATTTGCTTTGTTTCAGTTTAATTATCTAGTCATCGATTATTTATAGGCGATTCCATAAATAACATGTGGAACAATTAGACTAAATTTTCACTAACATTAATGTATGTATACAAACTATTTATGGATAGAAGTTAATAATCTAACTCAATATGAAACCAAAGTAAGATTACTTTGAAATGAGCCCGTTTTTACTCCACAGAATTCAGTAAAAATGTCAGTCATCTTTGAAGCCCTGTTGCCACTCAAAGGCGAAAATGCTGAAAACATTCTAGATACATATGATTTGAACTTTCAAAAATAAACTTAATACTTTATGACATTTTAAAGAAGTTTTTTTTTTTTATTGTGAACTGTTTTGCGTTTAATGACCCTGTATTTCTCTTCCTCATTACCATATCCAAGGGATGAAAAAGTAATGAATCCGTTAAAGTCTCAAATAAGGTAAACGATCTCGTAGATATCGGTAACTGCAATTGGCATTTAAAAAAAAAATCAAACATAACAATGACATTTGCAATTTATTGTTTAATTTAAAATTTTTAACAATTAAGTGTTAAATTTTTTATTTTATTTTATTTTTTGATTGGTTCAATTATTTTAACCAAAAAGTGGACCTTTTCAAAAAATAATCGCCCCTACCTTCAAAAAAGAATACTAGTATAGCATGGGCTTCCTAATTTGATTTTGGTATTAATTATATAGTTCTGCATACTTTAAAATATGCTACCTGTTGACAGCAAAATACTTACTAATCCAGGATTCTAGATACTACACGTTTTTTATGGAATTCATCAAAAATCAATATTCAGTGAAATCTCGTTGTAAAGAATACCAATAAAACGAAATATTCGTTAAAACGAAATAAATTTTCAGTCTAAAATTAATTTCTATAACATTGCTTGAATTCCAAAACAACGAAATTCCCGTTTCAACGAACAAAATTTGCGGTCACTTGAAGCTCATTGCGACGGGATTTCACTTTACTGTGAAAGTTCGTTATAACGGATATCAGTGCAACAAAATATCCATCAAAACGAAATAAATTTGCATTCCCAAATTAATTTCGATTTCATTGCTTAAATTTCATTATGACTAAGTTCCCATTTCGACGAACAATATTTGCTTTCCTTTGAAGTTCGTTGTAACGGGATTCTCACTGTAAATAAACAAACTGGACCCACCAAACTGAAGCTGCCTGAAGCAGTAGAGCCGCAGCATTAGATTTATTGTCAAATTTGCGATAGTCCTAAAGATGCAAAACACAATCAACAGTGAACGCAGATAAAAACTGTTATCTTGATCTATTCCAGAAAGTCTTCGATCATGTTAATCTGTTGCTGATAAGGTAGTATTAAGTCTAATGGATGATCTCAAAATAAACCTGATGAAGAGAGAATATCCAAAAAAAAAAACCATTCCTCTACTCAGCTCACACATGGTTTTCTATTTAAAAGAAATTTCATCCTCAACCCACATTATATGAATCAAATCTATCCCGAGTGCTTAGTGATTAAAATGATGAGCATATAATGATTATTCTTAAGAATATAGAAAACAATCATTTTTATTTTGTGGCAGGGATGTCGATTTTCATGCTTTTTTCAGTCCCTTAATAGTCGACGCTAACGAACCGATGTTAAAGGTTTACAGATGAATGCGTAAGACCGTCGGCACATTAATGAAATGAAGAAAACGATTAATTCCTATAATCTTGGGTTATTAAGAAAACTTAATGACGAAATTTTAACAAGTCAAGTTTCAGTGTGCTGCCCAAGAGCTAACGTGCAGAGTCCACTTGGTGGGACACGCACTCATGCACAATGCCGAAAAGAGGGTTTGCTCATTTAAAAATAAGTACGAGTATACAATGATTGATGATGTGTACGTTTAATTCCATTTTTTCGCGGATATATGCTTTCAACCTTTTCATTACAAAACAGAAACTCATTTAAAATAACGCAGACTAAGTTTTATACGGTCATTTGACATACTGTCAGGAAAGGTTTGATAATTGTTATAACAGGAATGCTGCTGGACATAAGTAATGATGATAGCATATTTAATGATGCGTATTGTTTTGTGGCAGTATTTGATGTTTCCTGGCTTAAATGAACAGAAAGGAAATGTAGCAGCAGAAAGCATTAGGAAAGCTTCAAGATTCAAGTACGTGAAGCATCGTTTTTACCTTTCTCTTTTACACTTTTCTATCAATTATGCGTTTTTTAAATTGGTCTCTGCAGAGTCTCATAGATATTAACATATACCTGTTATACTATTTTTCATTTATACGCTTTCTTCTTAAAGCTCCTTCAAAACCGTATAAATAGTACTCACTATTTCTTTACAGCAGTGGTGCCCAACTTTTGGGTCAGCAGTGGCTCCCAATCCGAAAGTCGCACCTCATATTAAAATAGTTCCCGCGGGTCAAAATACACATTCCTAAACATTTAAAAATTTCTAAATACTATGAGAGAATATGGAAAAATAAAATTAAAAACCAATAATTTTTGTTTCCATTACTATTCCTCTTTTATTAAATGCATAGGTTCAAAAACCAATTTCCGCATATTTAACTTCAAATTTGTAACATTGTCATTAATCATGGTTTTCGATTTGTAATATCAAACAAAACAACGGAGAGACAGATCAGCTTTGTGGGTCGGATGTGAATTACGGGCCCTAGGATAGGCATCACTTCTTTGGAATGAAAGAGCAGCAATTTCTTCTGTACATGTAACATACAGTAGCGTAACTATGGGGTCTAGCGCTCCTGGCGAACTAAACAAATTGCCCCCCTCCCGCAGGGTTGCGCACAGGGGAAGTCACCAGAGGTCATTGTGACCTCCAAAAAAAAAATTTTTTTTTGAACATTTTGAGAGTTGATTCGAATAGGAGGCAGCATCGTAGTTTTTTTTTCCTTATTTTATTTTTTAGAATTGTTTTCAATGCTGCCCAATGTTCCTTCCCAGTAGATGTTATGTATGCGTCGCTAGCTCTTTTTCTTGAGAGTTTTTTTTTTTTTTTTTTCATTTTTATAAAGCGCTTTTCAAATTCTATGATCAAAAAAAGAAAGAAAAGAAAACTATTATTTTTTTAATCAGTTGAAATTCCGCCCCTCTGACTGCTGCGCCCCTGGCGAGAACCACTCCTGCCAACCCCTAGTTATGCTACTGATAACATACAATTACATCACAACACACGTAAAAAAAGGAGAGAAAAAAACTAAAAAAAGTCCATTTCTCTATCGCAAAGGTCATCCTACGTTTGATAAATATTCAAATCACGATTGCTTTTTACTACGACCTTACTTCAGGGCTGGAACAAGGCTTTTCCAGGATTTTTTTTTTTTTTTTCAGTAAACCATTTATATATAAATACTAGTCACCTTCGGCGTACAGCCATGCTATCCCTACGTTTAATAGTGTATACTTCCTTCGTTTCAGACTTTTTTTCTATTATCTAATCATCAAAATTTGAAGACATAACTAAAAGAAATCTTAATAATAGAAACTGAACTCCATGCAATGAAATGTAACGTTAAACTTTCCAGATGGAAGGGCTTGTATGAAAATCTGAAAATATTCAAAAGATTCTTTATCTCTAAAAAGGAAAAATAAACAGGAGAAAAAAACAATCGTGTGGTAATTTTTGCGGCCCTTTTGTTAATGGGCAAGATTAATAAAGAAATAGCAACTATTTAAAATAACGAACAAGATTTAAAAACTAAATTGTCATTGGCATTTACTAATGGGGTTCAAGGAATGGTGCACATATATAGTTTTCTTTTACTGATGTAGTAAAATAGTGATGATCACATTTTTTATCTGATAGCAGATATCAATTAAACAGTGATTATTTTCTTTTTACACAATAAGTATTAAATTTATTAAAAAAATCATGTTTTGCCAGAATGTGTTTCTTATATAGTAATCTTCAAACTATATGATATAACACTTCGCGTCAGATTTTTCCGAATAAATATTTTCAGCTTGTTTTTACTAGAGCACTTTGGTAGGTCCATGTTATATCCATTTTGACAGGAATACACAATGTTTAGTTATTATTTAAAAAGTAAATTATAACATTGATCACGACTCAATTTTCAAATTGTCTTCTGCTCAGTTTACTGTGATTTTATCTTATTGTTTCTTTTAACTGCTGAAATTTGCTTTTGAATGTTCTCCGAAAAAATAGGTATAAAATTTAAGATTACAATAATAGCTAAAAAGTAATCTAGTTCCATGAAAAGTTTAGATTTCAAAACCTTTAATCATATAACGTCAGTATCATGTATGCAGAAAAATTATCGGGTGAAAAAAATCAGGATCATAAATCAGAGTTTTGATAATTTCTACTGCTACATAACCAGTAATGGGTCGAGGTACGCACTTCTTTACTTTCTTCTACTTCTCCCTTCATCTCAAAAAGCATTATTCAACAGGCTATATGTCTAATCCTTGAAGAAGAAGAAGTTTAACAGGTCGAAAATAAAACGAAAACATTAAGAGTGCTTTCTTTCCATTCGGCTTTTATTTTCGTTTATTTCTTAACTCGTTAATGTACTTTTTATAAGACGTGCATCATTGTACAAACTCATTTTGACTGTTATTTTATGTTAAAGCAGAAAACTTAGTATGCAAATTGCATGCAGGAAAATAAGTGAAGTTAGGTAAATTTTGTACTTCCAAGGATATGTTTAGAATGGAAGAAAATAACACTTTAGAATTGCCAATAAGGATAAGAAAGTGACAGGGATTATCATGAAAAGATTTGCCTTCATAAACAAAGGCAAATTTCCATCAAAGAATATACCCCCAAACAATAACCCCAAGCTTGAACCATGAACCCAAGGCAATGACTAGAGTATGGCTACTCCACAAGGACTGACTGCTCGTAAACAGCAGTTATGATTGGCAGAGCACACAGGACAGCAAGAGTTTATGCTAGTGCAGTTTTCGTAAATAAAACCTGCTATACACGATACCCTGCGATGAATTTTCTAACATCCTAAATAAACGTGCATGGTGAATGTAAATCACCTTACACTTAAGTTTGACTGATCTGCCCAAGTCACCATCAATGGACTGAAGAGTGGTCATATTGAGACTCTTACGTATGTCAGTGGTGAAATAAACATTTCTAACTTGCACGAAATGCACTTCAGATCAGGCCTTAACTGCCCAGCTTTTAAACTGCATCTGTATGAGGATCCGACAGCTAACCTTCTGTTTGAGGATCCGACAGCTAACCTTCTGTTTGAGGATCCGACAGCTAACCTTCTGTATGAGGATCAGAGAGCTACCCTTCTGTATGAGGATCAGACAGCTACCCTTTTGTTTGAAGATCTGACAGCTAACCTTTTGTATGAGGATCTGACAGCTACTCCTTTAATAGTTTAATATTTTTTTTAAACTCATGAACTCTTGAACGTTGATCTAGCCTACACCTAGACCTTGTAGAATAAACAATGAAAAACAACAACCAATGTAAATCCACATGTTACCTAACACACATCAATTTCGATTCCCCTTCGAAAATGAGAATTGATCCTTTAAGGCTGCCAGTAACACAATATCTCGCTGGAATAACTCTATCAACGAATGCACTGCATTTGTCTGAGAGCGGCTTTTCTAAGTTTATTGTTGATCTACCTCAATATGAATGTAAATAATTGTGTCCTTTTATCAAGAAGATGAATCATTCGTTTTGTAAGAACTAATGGTATTGAACTTTCTGAACCGCCCCATAACTAGGGACCGGCGAGATGAGTTGGCAACTGTGACTCCCTACGAAAAACCAATCTGTCGTATTGGCACCTTTTATTTTACTGCCCTCAAGCGCCTCGTAAAAGCTAACTTTCTTATAAAGAATTCGTTCGTAAAATTTTGGCTACTGTTGTAAAAAGCTTGCACAACTTTAGAAACTTTGCTCTCCTCTTCATGTGCAACTGCGAGATGATAATTCAGTAAGTGTTTCAAATGCACAAAAAAGTGTCGAAAAACAACGTGGATACGACCAAAACCATTTCTCTAAGAATTAAAAAAAAAAAACCTACAAATTATGTTTTTCCTTATTTTTAATCTTTTTGAAACATTTCCATGAATTTCTTCTTATTCATACATCTTTTTAAACTTTTTATGTATCTACACGAAATAGCGATTTGTGTTTTTTACGTATAAGTTGTTTGAGGCTCAACGCAAAATATTTACAACTGTTCATTTTTATTTTCTATTTTTATCTTTAAAAAATTGATCTATAGAACCTTTAAAATGATATTCATATTCTTATGCTATTTTGGTTGTTTTTGTATGCACAAATGTATGCATGTTGTATGTGATTCCACTTGGAAAAGGTCATAGACATTAGCAGCAAAAAGGTCAACAACCTTCGATGGAAAAACTTAGTTCCATGTATCGACCGACTAAGAATCAAGAATGATGCGAACCCTCAACTGATAAACTTCGACGGAAATGTATACCCTCTTATAACTAGAATTGTCAACGAATGGAGAAGGAAAAGTCACCAAGAAAAAAAAAATCATCGACTGATAATTCCGTGGTTGAAAACGACATGGACAGCTCTCATGTCAAATGTTTATCTGCCACCGTCCCCCCTGAAGCTTGGGATGCTACGTACGGCGCCTGCTCCAAAACCGGTGGCGCCATTTGTCGACTTATGAAATATTGCTAAAAGACCCAATCCTCTTTGTTTTCTGGAGACCAAGGAATCACGTGATGAGACTTCGGTAACTCGATCCTCATAAATATCTGTCCAGTCAAAGGAAATTCTGTTAGTGAAAAACACGACATGTTGTAGGAAAGTCACATCTTAATCTGGCAAGGAGCATTATAAGTAATGTGTATTTGTCACGAATTTACTTTGATTTATTGATTTAATATTTTTCACACATTTAAAAACTGCTTTGTGCTCAGAAGCTTCTACTTCGTCAGTGCGAAAACATTGAACCTGTCTGAGAATTAATCTCAACCGGATTAAATTCAAACAGTGTTGCCATTTTTTAAAAAAAAGTTCCGAGTTCCAAATTTTCTTGCTTCTACTTCTTTAAACACATGCCATCAGTTCATTGGTTTGACTAAAATGGTCTTTGATAACAAAGTAAATAACTCGTAACTCTTAGTTTTAAAGGCTCGAAGCGTTAATTGTTCTAAAAGTTTGACGAAAAGTAAATTCTTTCTCAAAAACTTCTTTACAGATCCAGGGGTGCCCCAAATTTAAATTTTTGGTAGGGCAGAAACTCTCAATTAGCCGAAAGGAACACCAAATTTTGACCAATGGTGATAATTTTGCCGAATAGAACTCAAAATTTTATTGAATGATGATAGTTTTGCCGAATTATCAGACAAATTTCACCGAATAAGGAAATTTTTGAAGGTCACAGTGACCTCTCCTGACCTCCAATCGGGGCGCCTCTGTACAAATCGTCTGTATTTAATGTGCAGTTAACTCCCGATTATTCGCGAAATTGGGTGGTATAAGAGCCATGAATATTAAAATTCAAGAATAAACCACAAAAAGGCTAAAATGAGGGACAAATTAGGTAAAAATTGTCCTCTCTCAAAAACTTAGATGTGTTGATGCATAATACTTTTTACAAAAAGTGAAAATATAATACAGTAGAGTAAAACTGTTTTTGTATTTTTAATGCAGAACTTAACAGAATGTCATACCCATTAAGGAAAAGTGTATATACGAAGAAAAAAGCACAAATAAAGAAACAAATAAATAAAAATCAATTGAACGTTCATGCATAATACTTTCTATAAACAGTGTAAAATCTACACAGTACAGTAGAACTACTTTGTATTTTCACTGCAAACCTTAACAGAATGCCACATTCATAAAAAAAAAATGTATAAAAAAAATGTATGTACAATGAAAAAAGCACAAATAAATAAATAAAAATCTACTGAACTTAAATTTACAATTTTCCCACATAAAACAGCCATTGCTATTTGCTTTTTGCAGCAAAAATACGTGCTCCTGACTGTTGATTGACTAGCGGATAATCCACCCCACGGATAGTCCGCTCGCGCATAATCGAGAGTTTACTGTACAGACATTATCAGAGATTGTATTTCATCTTTAAAGTTTCAATCGCCCTTTATTTATAGCTTTTCTAGCAATAAATGCTCGCTCTAAATTTCGCCTTAAATATTTTTATAATTTGTTGCAAATTCTTTCCAAAGTCACTACAAGCAACATTTCACGTTCTAAAGATTTCATGCATATTGTATGAAAACTCTGATAACATTTTCCAATGGATTAAACAATCTCCATGCCCCTGAGCACTCTGCTGGAACACCAACATGAATTCTCTATTCATTCTAATTCCAATCGACTCTAGAATTTTTCTGTAAACTACTTGTTTTATGGATTATCTATGGTTAAATCAACAAAAACAATACCAATAAGCACAGTTTTAGCATAATAGTGATATCTATTTATTGATGCTTAGTGGCTTTAATGTTACAGCAAGCTGTTACAGAAGTTGACGTCCTTCGTCCGTCAGCGGTGTAAAACACATTGAATTTTAAATGAAAATCATGAAATTTCATTAAAATCAAAATGAAGGTATTGGAAGGAATTCAATATATATTAGGTAATGACAATAGACAATGTAGGTGAAACAATGTAGACAATATAGGTAGGATTCTGCTCAAAACTAGCTTATTGAAATTGTTTTGGAAAACTATTCTAAAAATAATACTTACCATTAGTAATAAAAAGCATACCACTGCCAAAGTTTTCATTTTGATTGAAAATGACATCATAAAGATACTTTCGAAGCTCAGAAGCAAAAACAGTTACACGTTGACACAATTTCGGTCAAAAAAAAAGATAAAAATTGAATTTAAAAGTAAATTTTATTTTAAAAATATTTCCTCGTGAATTTACTCTTTTATGTAACGGTTTTCAGAATTTGAAATTTTAAGTATGTTTTGTAACCATTTCTGCAGCATTTCCAAGAATCTTCTTAAGTAGAAATTTCACTTGATTAAAAGCGGTATTTTCCCCATAACCTGAATCACAGAACAGTTTTCGCGCAAGCTATCCCACTCTTGTATTTTCTTACTCTAGAAACAGTCCTCCTATAGGGTAACGACCCCAATAATTAGAATTTTAAGAGTTTGTCCTTAAACTTACCTCTTTTTTTATAAGTTAAAAAAAATTAACTTGTAAATATTTTTGTATCAAAGAATGCACATCTGTGCATCTATTTAGTTCACTAAAAGCAAAAATATGTGAGTAGCAATTTTTATAAAAAATATATGTAAGAAACGTTATCTCTAAACCACCAGTAATTGGCACCTGATACTCTAGTGTATGACACCTTGTGATAGATCTGGAAAATCACTTTATTTTTTACTTTTAGATTACATACAAATTTTATAATCATAAGAAACATAATGTTAATTTAAAGTAAGTAATTTTAAATAAGTGAATGTTAAATCACATATCCTGATATTGAAAAAGTATCTATCGGTATGTAGTTTTGATTTTACGATTTATAGCTGTTTCCACAGAAAAAGGAACATTACCCGATGATTCTAAGGGACCATAAAAAAATTAAACGATGCTCTAGTCATAATATCTGACTGTGAAGGCCAAACATACTGGTTTTTTATTTCTTCTCTTAAAAATTTAATAGCAGATTCTGTAGGATTCACACCAATAGTACAACCTATACAATATTGTTGCTTCAAAAGTATCAGAAACTTGTGATACAAACTAGTGACACATTGTCCAACACATTATTGACTATTGGCAAATGTGCCATTTACTGGGGACTAGCAAAACTGAAGCACTACTAATTGGCATCCATCAATACTTCAAAAATCCAAAAAGGAATAAAAATGTATTTCTACCCACTTAAAGTAACATCTTTCTACTGAACAAAACTTTCGACAACCAAAATTTAAAATATATTTTTAGTCATATTTAAAGGATTGAGGTGCATGCTTCCCTTAAGCCAGAGAAGAAGCTTTTGCAACAAAAATTCCTGATTTGACACTAGCCACAATTGTTTATCTTTCCTATACACTGCTAACCATTTAGTAACATGCATTGAAGTTGTAATCTTCAAAGTGGCATTCATTTGGTATATAGCGTTCTACTTTAAGGAGATTGGATATGAATCTTTAGGACATTTTTGTTGGAAGTGCCAATCACTGGTGACCTGCTAATTACTCGGGGGTGTTACCCTACTATCCAATAGCCATTTTCAGTTGACTATATAATGACAAATTCTTTTGTATACATGAGCGTGACGATATGGTACGTATAAATTAAAATAGAAACTCATTGAAAGACAGTTAAAATATTTTCTCAAAACAATTATTTTTCGATCACTCAAGCAAAACCACTGCAGTTTCGGCTGCTCTGCGGCATTTGTGAGAGTTTTATTTCTATGTAAAATATCATCCACTTGCATTTTCTTGCGCTAGAAATATTGCCTTACATAACATTTAACTTTACAACTTATTAAATATTAATGAAGTAAAAAAATTGCATACACTACCAACGCAAATAAATGCGTACCCGAAAGATTCAATTTTTAATTCATCTTTATATTCGGAGGCAACAAGTTAAGGGATGTAAGTTATTTTCCATCGCAAATGTCGCATGAAATAAATATTAACGGAATGCAAGATTATACTTTTCTTTGCCAATAGAGCAAAGTGTATATTTATGAACACGTTACTACATCAACCCTTTTCATTAAAAAAACATATTAATAAAACGCGATCGTTCCTGGACCATCACCACTGAATCAAATTCCTAAAGAAACACTAAAAGGGAGGCCCAAGTTGATGATTTTCAAATGGCAAATTCATTCGCCTACATGAGCGCGTCGATACGGATGTATAAATTAAACTCGTAACTCACAGGGAGACATTTAAAAGCTCCTTTCTGCAGCAATTATTTCCCGATAATACCACTGGAAGCGAATCCACCGTTGCAAAGGATTACTTTCTCGTTTGTCAGCAATAGCAGACATCGCGCGCAATTAGACCGGCATTACTTAGCGATAAATTAGGGGTTGTCAAGAACATTCATATCTGGTCCTCTCTCCCCAGAACGCGAAATCCCGATCTCTCTCGGTGGCACATCGTAAGTGACAGCTCGAGTATTAGTTGCAAATTGATACCTTTCGGAGGTGTCACAATCGCGAATCCGTTTGTTTACGTTGTGAGGCAGCGCCTGTAGAATGAGGATGATACTTGTTGGCGACCACCTGTGGACCAAGGTCTCAGAGTTCTATTCATTTGGGGAAATGTCGGAGATCACAGACTCGAGTAAATGTGCTTCTAGATCGATGAGCCGATGCAAGAAGTATTAAAGCGTTTGTAAATGTCAGTTATGTGATGTGAGAACACTACATCAAAGTAGATGCAATTATTGCAAAGCCTGGATGTAAAAAGGTCGTAATTTTTATTGAGACTAAATGAATACATCTTGTTTTTTTGTCTGTCAAAGAGAAAGCAAGCGTTAATTTCGCAGTACATGATTGGAATTAAAAGTTTTCTAAATGCTTTTGTAATACTTTGCGGCTGGTAGCTCTGTTGAAAGGATTATATGCATTTTTTTGCCCTCTGGACTGCCATTTTTTAAAAAAGGTCACTTTTAAGTGTTTGGGTCAGTTCACAAACACGATTAAGTTCACTAACTCCACTAAATGTGCTTATCGATGGGCACACGAAATATTAAAGCGTTTGTAAATGTCAGTTATGTGATGTGATATCACCGCATCAAGTTAAAGATGTAATTATTGCAAAGCCTGAATGTAAAAAGTCCGGTGTAGTTTGCGTCATAATGTCATAATTTGTATAAAGATCAAATGAATACATCTTGTTTTTTATCTGTCAAAGAGAATGCAAGCGTTAATTCAGAACACGATCGGAATTTAAGTTTTATGAATGCCTGCCTATGTATCATATGTCGTAGATGTCTCCTCTTTTAAACGGATTACATGTTTGTTTTTTCTCTTCTCTTTTGCCATTTTCTAAGGAAACACTAAAAGGGAGGCTCAAGTTGATGATTGTCAAATGGCAAATTCATTCTCAAACATGAGCGCGTCGATACGGGTGTATAAATTAAACTCGTATCTCACAGGGAGACAGTTCTAAAAGCTCCTTTCTCCAACAATTACGATTGAAATTTTAGTTTTCTAAATGCTTATGTATCATATGTAGTAGATGTCGCCTCTTTTAAACGGATTACATGTTTGTTTGTTTTTCTTCTCTTTTGCCATTTTTTTAAAAAGAGATCTCTTTTTAATATGTTGCCAACGTCACAGATTAAACAGAATGGCTTTTGTGACAAACCATATCAAACGAATATCTATGAAGAACTGTGTCTGTCCATGCTAAAAGTAAAGAAAAGTTGATCAAATATGTATGTTCAGTCTGAATTAACACAAATGTTATTCTTGAAATGCATCACCAGCTCAGTTATTTCATCCGAGGACTGCAATTTCGTGCTGTTTAGCCCGGAATAGGAATCAAATGAGTTGGGGGGGAAAACCCTCTTAAGGGAGCCAAGAGAGCCAAACAAACTGGTAGCTAATGTAGAATTAGCACACCATCTTTGAGTTGAACCGCACCATTGCTGCGGTCACTCATCTGGTGTGCTAATTCTTACACTTGTGTGTGCTTAGCTACACTTTGTTTGGCTCTCTTGGCTCCCTTAAGAGGTTCTTTGCCTCCAGTTCACGTGATTCCTATTCCGGGCTGATGAGTGCTAAAAAGCCCGAAACTGCAGTCCTCGGATGGAATAACTGAGCTGGTGGTGTATTTTAAGTATTTCTGCCTTAGCCCTGGCTTAAGGTGTAACTGACTACAAAATACAAATGTTATTCATTTCGGCATCGAAAACTCAGCATAAATTTTGGTACCGTCATTCAAGTTATCTTTGTTCCGTTCCGGCCATCTGTGTGCCAATTTGTGTACATTTAAATTAAAAAAAAAATAAAAATAATTAGAAGGCCTAGCACTCAGCTAACCACAAATAATGGTAGGTACGGGGAACCTTGAAGTATGGTATGTCAAGGTTTTTAAATCAGTTTGCTACTTTTTATTTGTACTGTACACAGCAAATTGTAAAATACAACAAATCTAATGTTATCCTTTTGAAGTTATTCTGAAATGCTATATCTTTTTAAAAAAAGTAGCATGATTCAAATTTATACCAACAGCACAGTTATGACATCTTAAGCAACATACTGACTGCAGTATCGTCCTTATTATGGGTTCAATAGTTTGGGAATTTGCTAAATTAATTTTAGCTACCAGTTTGAAGACTAATTTTGAGCCAGGTAGGCAGTTTATTTCAAATGGTTTTAACATTTATTATTTCTTACTTTTCGTTAACTACCAAAATTTTAATAGTATTTATTTCGCTTTCTGCTAATAGATTTAACATCCGCATTAAAATAGGAGTGGGGTAAAGTAGAGAAATTGTGACTCAAAGTTACCCAGAATAACTACTGATTCTGAAGAATTCTTTTTTTCAATGAGTTGTGGGCAGACTACTAAAATACTTTTACTGTGCCAATTGTGTAAGTATATGTTTGCGACATGTCATGAGCATTGATTCCACTATATTTTTTTTCTTAAGAGAGGGAATCATAATAGGTAATTACCAGTGGCGTGAACGGGGAGGCGGGAGAAGGGACACCTGTTAGCCCGGGCCCGAGTCTGAAAGGGGACCAATATTTTAAAAACTAAGCAAGAAATATAGGACAACAATATGGAGGGGGGCGGAAAAGTCATTTGTGACGGACTCCAAAATTTATGTGCACGCCCCTGGTAAATACACTGAATGACAATATTATTTGAAACCTGCTGTTCTGAAACGAAACTCCTAAGACACCAATTCGCTCCATCATGGTTGTGAAAACAAAATCTTAAATCGGCATCTTTCCACGGTTTTTTTTTTTTTTTTGTCACAGACAATTAGTATTTAGTTGAGACTGAACCTGCGATATTCTTCTTTTTTTTCTGTCTAATCTTTAACCAGTTCTTTTTAAATTTCAAAACTTTCTTTTTGCAATGCGACAATGACAGTGCTTTACGTTTCTAACACAATTTCGATTTTTTCAAAGAGAAGCAGAGAAAAAGTGTGTTCAACTACTTAGCTAAACATCAGTTGAGTGTTATGAAATAGTCTTTGAATGACCTTCTCACTGCCCATTTTCCACCATTCCGGTCTCTAACGTCTTCTAGAAAAATGTTTCACCACATTGATAGAGAAAAGAGAAAATAAAAAAACTAAGAAAAATAAGTGAAACAGAAGAAACACGAACTATAACAGAAATTAGTCTCTCATAAACGAATTCGGAGAATGAGGAGCAAAGTGAAATGATGAAATGTTTATTCTGCTTTTAACTTCACCAATCAAGTAATTTTTTAACTATGCAATAGCTCATGTAGTCTATCCCTGTCAAGAAAATATCACATCTGAAGGTCAAAGTATGTGATGATAATACAAGCAATTTTCAAAAATTGACACTCACATTGTAACATTTTGTTGTAAGCAAATAAAAATTGTAATTTATAAAAATACCAAGTTCTTGTTATTAACATTTTAATTATGAATTGATACCTACTAATAATAGATGCAGTATTTATTTGTTTTATAGTAAGCGTATTTTTAATTTAAATGTTTTGCACAATTAGTCAAGCGTATGCGAGGCAAAGTGGATATGCCAAAGTGAAACAGTTAATGTTCATTTACTTATTCAGTCTGTTACTAAATTATTTACGTATTTTTTGTTACTTATTTGCATTCCTACATATTATAAATCACTTATATTCATTCATTCATTCACTTATTTTCGTACTCATTCACTATTTTATTCACTCCTTTATTTTTCTCGTACATATTTTAATTATTTTTTCATTTATTCGTTTATTTTACCAAAAATATTTTTAATCATCAAAATCAAACTATTTTATCAAAAATGTTTTTGCCCCATGACAAAAAGAATGAACATGAACAAATGAAAAAATGACAAATGAACATCTTTCAACTTTTTCTTGTTCTATTATAAAATGCGCTATTTTTTCTTTATGTTCCACAATTTTCAAAACAAATTTCCAATTTGTTCAGTTTGAAAAAAATAAAGTTATCTTAACTATTTAACTTTGCCCGATATTCCCCTACTTTAGAACTACTATGGTTACCAACTAATTGGGAATGTTACGCAAAGACGTATTAATGGTTACACGAAAATCCATATCCACTGAAGAATTTTGTGTAACTGGACATTTTACAACAGAGGGTTTGGTAAAATCGCAATCAAATCGCCCGAAGCGGAGGACCATTCTTGTTTACTTTCCCCTTATGGCGCCCTCTTCAGACTTGTGGTGATGCATATCGTCTCCATACTGTACCACCTAGGTGGAAAATGCGAGACTTGCTGATGGACAGGGTAGTCAATTCTAAGTGAAATATGCTGAGACTATATAGAAGTCGCTATTCTTTATGACCCGAAAACATGTTCAGCATTCCTTTTTTTGTTTCAGTTACAAGGGGGAAAAGTTTCCTGCTGTTTTCTTCTTCGAGGCGTAGTAATTTTTAATTTGATATACTCATGTTCCTTCTTTATCTAACTGTTTCAAATATAAATCCTCTTGAGAGCCTGACTTTGTTTTTAACTTTCTGCACCCGGTAGATATTTTATTTCATTTTTTTTTTCAATGTTTAGGTATTACTTTGATAATAAGAAAAGATCTTAAATAACCATATTTTCTGCTTCAGTTCTGCCAAAATGAATATTTCTGTTCCGCAAGACTAGGAAGAATTATGGAGTTTATGAAATATTTTTTAAGATTTTGACTAAAGAAGCTCCATTATATTGCCGTGACAGGTAAACGGCAGTATCTTCAGAAATGAGTTTTCAAGATATTTGAAGAAATGAGTTTTGGATTCAATGCCAGAATAAGAAAATGTTGGAATTGGACGTTTTTTTCACGCTTTTTTTTTCCCCAGAGGAAACGAAATAAGCAAGTTTGTATAATAAAGCTCCTGTACAATAGATAACAAAAATTAAAATAAATAAATAAATAAATAAATAAATAAATTTTTAAAAATGCAGTTACTTCCCATTACCTGCCCACTGAAGTAGATTAGCATGCTTCTCTCCTGTCATATAAAGCGAAGGGGGTGTACAAATTAAAACTATGAACTCATTATGTTCACCATCGAATGGTGTGAGTCACAGCAGAGGTTATATTTTTCCAAATAAAGTCAACTCTTAATGACTCGAAGTCCCAATGGACCAGATAAAACCTTCGAGTTATTGGTAGTTCGAGTTGTAAGAAGTTCCCACAGTTTTCTAAAGAGTTTGAGACTCAATGAAAATTTCGAGAGAAAGGAATCTGCTAGTTATACGGCTTCAAGTTATCGAGACTTGAGGATAGATTGTGATATGACTGTATCCATGTAAAAGGTAGAAGGCTGTTTTTTTAAGTAACAGATGGAAGGTTTGAAAATAGTTGCGCTCTGAGTTATCATTCGCGTAACTTAATCTAACTTATTGGTTTTGGTACATATGATGTGGCACAATTTCACTCTTATTGTCATTAACTCACACCATTCGACGATAGGGCTTTGCATGATTGATTGGGTAACATGTGCCAAGAAGCAGGGCCTTTTTTGCACAGAAAGACCGCTTTATATTTGGTCGTTGATCAGCAAGCCATAAAAGGTTGGATGATCTGTACTAATAATAAAGCTCAAAGTCTCCCTGTCTGGAGGATGTCTGGATCTCTGTGACGCGCATAGCGCCTAGACCAGTGGTTCCTAACCTTTTTTGGCCCATCGCCCCTTTCGGAAGTTAAATTACACCTATCGCCCCCCACCTTTTTCCCTAAAAAACACAAATTAGATGGCGCTGATTTTAGTGAAGATTAATGTTACTGAACGCCTAATAGGCTTCAAAAAGTGCATGATAAAGCAATAATTAGCTTTAAAACTGAAATTTTTTTAATTCTTAACCCCTTTCCCTCCCCCCCCCAAAACGTATTTTGAAGTACTTTAATTAACCAACGTCGTTTACAGCAAAAATAAGACTTCTACATTTTTCAGTAACATGCTTTTTTTTAAATTGAAATCCGGAAAAAATTGAAAATTTCAACTTTTAAGATTTGTTCCTTTTTACCTTCTTAATGGCTGCCTTGTTCTTGATGAAACTCCGTTAAAGCTTTGATGTCTGGCTTTATATTAGTGAGATTTAATCTGAAATCCCTTTTGAGGCAGATGTCCAATCTATTTCTTTGCTTCGTGAGAAGCTGCACTATAGAGCTAAATCCTCTTTCAACTAAATATGTTGAGGGGAATGAGATGAGGAGCCATTTAACTTTTTTTTCCTAAGTTGTGGGTAAGTACCCTTAAGCTTCACCCAGGCAAGTTCATAACCATATTGCTTGAAAGTAATTTTTGATTCACAATCAAATTTCAAATCCATAATCTCTGTCTGCAAAGAGTTTTCCAGTTCATCCACATCTTCAAAACTAAATGGATCTAAAATCCAGTCAGGAATTTAAATTGATCAAATCTGCAAACCTTGATTCCATGCTCTCTTTTTAACTGATCAAAGTGATCAATAAAAGTTAAAAATTTTTCTTCAGGAAGTTCATCATTCACGATTAAACTTTTTTTTTCGAGTCGGAAACAGGATAAATTCTTTATGGCCAATATTTGCCTTGTGGATTTCGGATTTGGCAATGAAAGCTGAAATTATGCATTTGGCCTTGATGAGGCTCATCTTGTTTCCCTGAAGCTTAATGTTAACTCCGTTCATTTTTTCAAAAATATCTGTGAGATACGCAAGTTCCAATTTGCGCTGTTTCAAATTCTCACTTAAAGCAGGATCGTGCAAGTCGCAAAACTCAGCTACAGAGTCGAGTAATTTAAAGAAACGGTACAAACAGTTTCCTTTGGAAAGCCAACTCACAGACGTATGTAAAAGCAAGCGCTCGAATTTTTCATCATTTTCATGGCAAAGCTCTCGAAACAGGCGATCATTGAGAGGATTAGCTTTGATCTTGTTAATACCAGTAATGACTAATTGTAAGGTTTCATGTAAAACACCAATCAATTTTTTTTGCAGCCAAGTGTTGACGATGAATGACACAATGGATGGTAATCACTTCTGGCACTTCTTTTTTAAGGTGTGCAAGAAACCCAATATGACGACCCGCCATGGCAGGGGCACCATCTGCTGCGCAAGCACTTACATTTGTCAATGGAATTTCTTTTTCTTCAAAATAATCCTTCCCCACTTTAAAAATCGATGATCCCTTTGATCCCTTTGTATCAGTAATCAAAGCTCTGGCGAACAACATTTCCTTAGTTATCTCTTTCAACTCATTAATAGACCTCACGTAAGCTAATAAAATAGCTCTGTTATCTGTCACAGTGGATTCATCAATCTGTAGTGCAAATTTACTTTGTTTCAAAACATTTGAGTCTGCACTCAACGTCAGCAGCCATTTCATCTATTCTCCTGGAAACTGTGTTGTTACTCAGGAGGAGAGTTTGACTTATCTTTTTACTGGAGCCCTCACCAAGCAAAATTTCAACTATTTTTTTGGCAGCCGGTAGAATAAGAGATTCGCCAATCGTATGAGGCTTACTACATTTTGCTATCAAAAGAGACACTTCGTAAGAAGCAAGAAGCCCTTTGCCAAAATCTGTTGCTTGTCTTCTATGTAATTGACCCACCTTTGGCCGTTTATCCGCTTTTGTTTTGAGGTCTTGAAAATAACTAAGAGGCTTATTTACTTTGTCACCATGTACTCTTGACAAATGCTCTTTCATTCGCGAGGGCTTCATTGCTTCATTGCTAGAAAATGCTTTATCACCCAAAAAAACAATGCGAAACTGCACATTTTGCGGTGACTTGACAAAACCAAATTTGAAATACTCTGCTGAATACTGCCGGCACTTCTTTTATCGAACTTCCACACTACGAAACATGCACAATTCAACAGAAATTCACTAAATTAAATCAAACAGGTAGAAACTACGGGTTTATGCGCTGATTGCAAGATTCTGAATGACAACTGATAAGTAAATGCAAAAATTCATTCCTGCACATATCCATCCACTTTTCAGGCGTTAAATATATGCTGGCGCCAACGGTCAGACAGTGCTTACAAGATTTTTTTTTCTTCCTCGTGAAAACGGCAATAAAATAAAAGGTATTATTTTTCGCTTTTGGGATTTTTACTATCCGAACAAATTTGATTGAGCTGCAAATCATACATGCCTTATTTTCTGGGAACGACTTTCTTTGATTTGACGTGCCATATGCATGGTTCAGTATTACACAACATAGATATTCTGAAAGATATTTCTGAATTGTGTAGCGATTTGTTTCAACAAATTTAGTTTTTGTGAGGTCAAGAATTTCCCATCGCCAGGTATCCTAATTCCGGACGCCCCCCAGAAATTTATCGCCCCCAGGTTCGGAAACACTGGCCTAGACCGTTCTGCCGATTTTCATGAAATTTGGCACAAAGTTAGTTTGTAGCATGGAGGTGTTCATCTCGATTTTGTTCTTTTTCTATTTCAATTTTAAGAACATTTTCCACAGCAAAATTATTATGAGATGAACGAATAAATTACGAAATTATCTTGACGTGGAGAGCGAATGAACATAGCCAATTGGCGAGAAATTCGTCATCCATTATTTGTAAATATACAGGCGAACCGAATGACCTTTTAATTTTCAACTACGGGCAAAGCCGTGCGGGAACCACTAGTTATATTATAAACTGAGAAACATAATATCAAATAATGTTTTTTATGCCCACTTGCTTTACTGAAGTGACAGCCTGTATGTAAACTAAGTCAAAAAAAACTTGGCTCCTTCGTCCCCACTGACAGTTGGATGATACATTGGAGCGATGTAATTTTCTCGTTAGAGAAACGTAATATGTACAAAATAATTTACAGTTTTTCTTCGCCGAAAATGTAATATGTACATCTTATCATAGATTCAAATGACTACATTATGTTTTTCGAAAAAATAACGCTATCATATTATAGTTCCCATGACAAAATTTGTTTTCAACCAAATCCAGACATTTCAATATCTAATTACAAAAAATAGCTTTCAAAATTAATTAAATGCATTCAAATTGCCATTTTATATCCAGTTATTTCTGATCATAATTCTTGATGTTGCAATAAAATCAATTTCGTTCTATCGAGGAATATCAGTTGAGTGTTAGATTCAAAGTACAAATGAAGAAATCTTCTTTAACCTCCTACAGGTCCTACGAGAATTATTTATGTTCAAAAGTGCTTGAAGATGATTTGTAAATATTTTTCTAAACATTAATGACCAAAATTTTATCACCCAGAACCACAACAAATATTTCGTCACTGGCTCGTGTTTAGGATGGCCTGACAGTTTTATCACGTAGTTTATTCCCTCGGTTTTCAGTGCCAAGTGACAATTCATCACCCTCAATTTAAATAACAGCCCTATTTACTCGCTGGTCTAAATAAACTCGAAAGTTTCAAATTGCGTTGACTGAAAGGAAACACAAAATGAGAGTGTTCCCTCAAATACTTGGGCCCGAGTCTCGCAGGTTGTTTACTAAGAGGCTGTCCTTGTTTACAAAACGTCTGCAAAGTGGTGTTGGCACTTAGGGATAACATTTTTCCTAATCTGCTGCTTACTAGGGGATGTCTATTTCCTTCAGGAAACACGACCAGATAAGGGAAGAGAGATGGCACCGCATATCGGGAGTTGGAACACGTTTATGGACCGTAAACTGAGATCGCAGACAAGGGGTGAAGGTTCCCTGAAAGACGGCGGGGGCTGCCTGCTCAACAGGCTCATTGCCCTAACTTGTGGATTTCATCACGAGATCTGTCTGTCTGAGGGGCAACGGCAGGCACCAGGATGTCTTCGGGATGATGCTCCAAACGACTCTGCTTGCTTCTTCTTTCGTCGTTTATGGAAGGATGTTATTTATGACTGTGATGTAAAAGCCTATAGAACGGTCACATAACTTCTTTGCTTGACAGACGAAATAGACTATTTTACAGATGTGACTTCTGATTTGAATTCCATTTTTGCACAATCTTTTTATATTTTCTTGTAACTATTATTATTTTCGTATAGAAAAGATTTTGGGTTTTTAGACTTCTTCTGCGGTTAAACGCCAAAGGACGTCTGCTTCAGGTCGCGTACCGCCATGAAGTAACATCAGCATCCCTGTCTAGAACAACACTTCTACCAAGTTCTTTTTATTTGAAAATTATAACGCGTCCAATCAATCAACATTTAATTAAATTGCTCATCAATTAATTCGTTAATCTTCTAATCATTCATATATTCATTCCATTATATCCTCAACTAATCCCTTTAATCATTTACGTATTCACTTATTCATTTAGTGAAAGTCACTCCATTCATTCATGCACTTATTTATGAATTTCTTTATTTTACTCATTTCTTATTTTATTTATTTGACCATTCACCAAAGAAATCTTTCAAAAAATCAATCATTTAGTTACTCATTTACTCAAAAACTCTTTTATCGAATTTTTTTTAATCACTTACACAATTAATGCACTCATTCAATCGTTTATTTATTCATTTATTTAGTGCAGACTAAATTAAATTGGCTTAATCCAGAAAAAATAAATCTGATCTTCGTCAGATTAATATTAGTGTGGTTGAGTTCAGCCAAATTGGAAAAATTCTGATTGGTTTTAATCCGATACAATTTATTTTAGATTTGTTTTTTAATTGAGAAAAAAATTAATAATTGAATAACCGAATGAATGAGTAAAGCGCTTAGAATAAATGAATTGATGAATAAATGAGTGCGCAACTGAATGAATGAATGCATAAACTAACAAGTAGATGAAGGAGTGAATAGGTGCATGAATAAGTAAATGAATGATTTATCAATTGAAAAAAAAATGAGGATAAATACTTGATGAATTGATTGAATGAATGAGTGAGATAATGAGCAATTATAAATTCACTCAAATTAATATTACTCTAGATTTGTTTTAATCCAACAAAATTTCCTTCAGATTTAAACCGAAAACTCAAAAAATGAATGATTAAATAAAGGAATGACTGAATGCAAGAATTAGTGAATAAAGGAATTGATGAATTTATTAGTGTGTCACTAAATACTTGAATGAATGCATGCATAGATTAATTAATGAGTGAATGAATAGGTGCATATGAATGAATAAATAAAATTAATAAGGGAAAATATAAATAATTAAATTATTGGCTGATTGAATAAATGATTACATGAAATGTTTTTGTAGCTAAATTAATGACTGAAAGATTGACTGAGTGAATGAAATTGTAAAGAATGATAATAAATGAATAAACGAAGACATCGATGAATGAAAAAATAAATGGGAGAACAGATGTGTATGAATGAATTAATGGTTTACTCAATAAATAAGTTAAAAGATTGCTTGAATGGATGATTGAAACAATGAATGAATCACTTAATGAACAATGAATGAATCATTTAATGGAGTGAGTGAAACAATGGACTACAACAGCATTTTTGTTTTTAATTTTAATACAATTAGAATGACCTAAAAACGACAGAACAGTTTTTTCTCATCTCTGAGTGATATTTTGAAAGTTATTTATAATTAAAAATAGATTAGTTTCGTTTTCCGCTGAAACGGGGAGTCACGTGACTCTCCGAGAAATGACGTGGTATGTGCCTCCCGCTTCGCAGTTGCTTAAGACGTCTTTCTTCGATGTCCGTGTGCTTTAGTAGGGTGCTTTAGGCATGTCTGCGTTTAGTTCGGGTATTTATTTAGGTAATTTTTGTATTTATTTTCTGTCGAAAATATGGTGTTTTTCGACATGGTTGAATGTTATCAGTTTCCAAACCACATCTTAAGTTCCAAAAAAAAAACACCTACTATATATTCAGAAGGAACTGTTCCATTCTTTTCCTGCGCTTGCTTGTGCTATCGTTCAAATTTTCAAGAATTCTCTCAATTTATCCTAGGAAAGCGAAGAACGTACAGATTAACGGGGAACGACACTTTCCAGGAATTTTGAGAGATCGCATGCTTGCAGGTGGTCAATGGTCACTTGAGGCATTTGTTTTAGATGAACAGAAGGCATCACATAAACGTGAAACATGAATCAAAGAATTGATCTTTATATAGCCTTGAATCCTATGTTTACTTGAATCAATATAGTCAAGGAATTGATCTTGCTTTGAAAGCATATTAATGCGGGCAGAAATTCAATTACTTTCATACATCAAATAAAGAAGTTACTTCAAGAGTTATGAAAAGTGATTCACCAACTTTTTTTTTTCTTTTTATGCTCAA
Source organism: Uloborus diversus (assembly GCF_026930045.1). Classification (NCBI taxonomy): domain Eukaryota; kingdom Metazoa; phylum Arthropoda; class Arachnida; order Araneae; family Uloboridae; genus Uloborus; species Uloborus diversus. The sequence continues at coordinate 168,175,949 of NC_072732.1, read as the reverse complement.
AAACAAGAAAGAATTATTGCTCTTTTAAGAACAAAAAAAAAAAAAAAAAAAAAAAAAACACTTATCCATGCTTAATTTTGTTTAAACATTGATTTATATGAACAATTATTTTTATAGTTTATATGTCTTATGTTCCATTAAGGTTACTTATTTTTTGAAATTCTCAGAACTTCAACAATAACTTTTTTAAGCCCTTTCTTACAATTTTTCAAATTTTAATTTGCGTCTTTTTTTTTTTTTTTTTTTTTGTATTAATTAACCGAACACAATCTGCAAAAAATGTTTTAAAGAAATTATAATACCTTAAAATTACTCAAGCTTAAAGTTATATTTTTATTCAATTTTAATTTTTCTTTACATTTATTATAATTAGTATTATTTTAAAATTGATATTTCCAACAAATGCTCTTAGGGTAAATTAGAATCGGAAAAAACAAACTATTTAAATTTTCTGTAAGCTAGGAAATATAGACTCTGTAAGAACACCAAAAATGTTTACTATTTATTCAAAATACATATTTTTAAAGAAAAACATTTTAAAATTTAAACAGTATATTGTACTTTTTTTTGTTCTTATATCCATTTTTCGCGTACATGTTTTTGGCATTAAAATAACGTGTTTCGTTTTCATAATTTGCTTACAAATTTTTTCTGGGTTAGCAGCAATATTGAAAGGGATTTTGCAGTTAATCAGTGCTGTAAAGTTTCAAATTTAACTTTAAATACATTGTATTTGAATTGAAAGGGAAATTAAAATCGCATGTGCACTGCATTCCATCCAAATTGGTCAATCAAACCACGAACTTATTAACTCTACAGCCCATACGCTACTATTTTCTCATTTATAGTAATTATCCCGACTCATTAAGCGCTAAATTAAAAAATAAACCAAAAAATCATACTTCTGAGCTTTTATATACATTTCTGATTTCAGTAGAAAAAAAATGCTGCTTTGTAACGTTTTATTTTCTGCAAATTATAGATGTCAGATTTCTAGAGTCCTTGTTCCATTGCACAATAATCTTTGTAAATCGAAAATGTATTCAAAATATTAAAAGTATGTAACAAAATAAAGAAATTTAGAGGAGCATCAGAATGGAAACTTTGAGGGTTTTCTGACCACGACAGATTTAGCAAGCAACTGCCATCATTTGCGAATACCGAGAAATTTTGATTGGATGGCATCGACCTTCCAGGACGAGTCAAACGACCGATCAAATCACGACGGCCCTATTTCTTTTTTGCCCAATAATAGGTCCTAGAAAAAGTCATATAGTTATAGTAAACTCACTCTTATTTAGAAGAAATTAGAAAAATTCATTTCAAATAGATACTACTATAATTTTACATCAATTTCCTACTCTAAGACTTCTCAAACTTTCGACACGTAAATTGAATATTTTACTACATTTAATTCGAATTTATTTGATGTTAAGTCATGTTTTTTTTTAAATCAAAAATGTAATTTTTGTTCCGATCCACATGAAAATATGTTTTCCAATGAAAACCATGAATATTTATCAATTTTTTGTGGTTTAAATAAACTTGAAGAAATATGTTTTTATATGTTTTGATAAAATTCATAAAAGTACATTTCAAAGGGCTCCAATACATCATATTTCAAGTAAAGGAGCTAAGGTAGATAATTTCTTTTAAGGTTAAAATATATTTTCTATTACATAAGGCAAAATTTAAAAATTATTGTCAAAAGCACAATTTAGGATTCATGAACAAAATGTGAAGGAGTGAAAATATTTTCACATCGCAATCAATATTTTCATTTGACATGAGATTGTCACGCGAGGTCAAAAATAGTTGAAACGCACTTTATGAAAGGAGAATAAGCAACAAACCAAGCATTTCCCCCCGATCATTGCAAGTGATGGATTAAATGTATGATTAAGCAATCGATTGAATAAATGAATGCTTCATTAAATGATATATTGATTTAACGATTGATTGATATGTTGAGTGAATGAATAAATAATAGATTGATAAAATAATTTAATAAATGAATGATCAAATGATAGATTGATTTAATGAATGAATGAATCGATGATTAAAGAAATGAAGGGTTCAGAGGAAAAACCCCGTGAGTCAGCTTTTACAAAGAAACGAAATAATGATGCAGTGTAGCGGTTGCTGAAGTATACTTTTCGAATACTCTATCTCTACAAAACTCCCCAAGTCAGCTGAAATATTTGCTCGAAAATAGATGGTACGGGAAGGGGGAGCCCATTAGTCGAGCATTTAAATGCGTTTTTCTCAAAATTAGCTTTTCTTGACTGACGGTGTTTTCCCCCTGTACCCTTCAAACGGAATTAATGTTTAATAAAAGGAATAAGTTAATGAATGCGTGATTGAGCGTTTGAATGGCTAAACGAATGAAATTTAAAAAATAACGATTGAATGATTTAATTGCTAACTGATTGATCAACTGGAAAATTGAATGAACGAATAGTAGGGAAAGTTGATTGAAAGATTCAATCTAACGAATTGATTAATGATTGCAAGACTTTATGTAAGTAACTAAATGAATGATTGAGTGATTGATTAAACGTTTGAATAATTTAAGTGCACAAAAATGAAGACATTAAAGAGTCGAGATCTTTAAAAAGCTCTACATATGAATGTATGGACACATGAATTTAGATAATATTTTTATAGGATTTTTGTAGTTTCCGCTGAAAAAAAAACGGAAAAAAGCGTCAAATTTCAACATTTCCTATTTGTTAGAATAGAATTCAAAATGCATTTATTCAAATATCTTCAAAACTCATTTCTACAGATACTGCAGTTTACCTGTCCACGGCAGCGCTGCTCTGAAGAAGGTTCGATGGCTCTCCCTTCCCCGTCACCCATCCGGGCGTTGGTAGTCTGCCTCCTATGATCCGCAATAGCTGTATATTATTTTAACAACTGCTTTCAACTTTAGATGGCAGCACTATATGAATATTAAATTCTGCTGTACTTTTGAAGTTAACAAGTTGAACTACTTTCTCTGTTTGGTATTTTAAAATCTATGGTTTGAAAAGCAACGTACTAAAATTTATTTTGAGACTGTTCTAATAAAAAAAGAGAAAAAAAAGGAATAAATTGATGACCTATGTTTTTAACCCCAATAAGATACTGAATAAAATTAGTTTTAAGTAACAAACCAAAAATTATGTCAACATTATTTTTTAAAAAGCACTAAATTTCTAATGAACATTCTTTGAAATAGTTTTTGCTCCAAATGATGAAAACTTTTTGAAAATTTAAGAGCATTTTCAACAGATAGATTTATTTCAAATCAAAGAACATAAATTTAATGACAAATAAAATGTCTTGTTCAGTTCTCCATTTTCTGTTTTCCGCGATTTTTGTTGGAAAAAAAAAATGTGTTTGAAATTCAAAGTTATCAAAATACTTCTATTATGCAGAACTTTGCTTTTGCCCTTTCCAGAAAACCCTTGTTTAATTCTTATGAATTATATAAAAACTGAAGCCAAAGTGTTACAGCTTCGCTGTAAAAGATCCGGTCCTGTATTTCTTCACTAGAATGAAATTACCGAATCTAAAGCAAATGTTTTCCAGGAACAATCATTAACTTCTTGTTAATGATTGTTGAATAATAGATAAAATTTCTATAAACAACAATTAACGTAAAAAAGACTTTACATTTTAATATTCAAGTTTAAAAAGATGACGAAGTTCAAATAAATTAAAAAATAAATAAAGAGAAAGCATAAAGAGAATTGATGCAGCGAGGCGTGGGCTCCTCTATTTCTGTTTCGACACAAGAGATAGAACTAGTTTCCCTGGTAAGGGCTGCTATGGAGCAGGATTTAGAAAAAAAAAATCAATCAAAGTCTTCAAATGCGCTTTTCTCAAAACTTTAAACAGTCCACTTGCATCCATTTGCTTTTCACTGCCACAATTGTACAACAAAACATTTTCATCATCACTTTTTAAAATGTAACTTATAGTTTTACATTTTATTGCTCAAAAATCTAGAAAATATACGACAAAATGAACTTTTATTTGAAAAATTAAATATGGTAATCGCATTTGGTTGGCAAAATACACACAGATAATATTAAAACAATGCAGTACTTTTTGAGACAACATTTTCAAAATAGTTAAAAGATGTCAAAAGTTTTCCAAGCTTTGTCAGTCAAAAAATATGATAGTTAAGATAGAACTGTCAGTTTTGTCTTCATTTCAAAGTATTTTCTTAATTTTGGAATTAATTAAAAGTATTTTCTATAAAATTGATTCCCCAGGTTAAATAGTTATTGATCCTAACGTTAGCTTTTAAAATATCGTTTATTTAAGATAAATAAATACCTTTGTGCTGAATAGTAAAGTCAGACCAAACAACGTAAGTTTTGTGCTTCTACTTACGTTGTTTGGTCTGACTTTACTATCGTTTATTTGTTTGCATTCAACGTTCTTTATCGCATTATTGCCAACCTATTATCGAACAAAAACATGAAAACTAATATATGAAACAGTTTTGAATAAATTTTTATTACATAAATACTTTGTAACTTAATGCTTGGTCATGAAATTATGTCGCTCATCATGTATTGATGCATCAAATTGTGTAAGAGAATGTTAATCCACATTATGCAAAATTATAAAAGATGCAGTTTAAAATATATTGAGTCTTACTAAATCAAAATCGAGTTTTTTATTGCATGTTATCAGTTTGGTAGCATTTTTTTCAACGCTAAAGTCCTGCAAGCGTTATAACCTGTGATTTAATGCCATTGAGATCTTCAAATGAGTTTTTTAGACCTTTAGCTTTGTCTGTGTAAATGTTCTCTATTGCCTAAGGCCTTTTTCTCTATTCGAGGTCACGACTTTTTTTTTGGCAAATTTGTACGTGTAGTATAAAAATTAAGATGTAATTGGGTTCGAAATTTAAGATTATTTCTTTGAAAAATGTCGAAGTTAATATTAAATAAAAAAAACCTTTAATTGCAAAACTTATTGTTTAAATTCCACAAAGAATCATCTCTTGAATTCCATACAAACTTTTAGTCTCAATAATTGAGAAACTATAAAGTACTTGAAATAATTTTCAAAGCAAAACAATAATTTTGCTCAGAATGTTCAGAAACCTTCAGTGTAGATGTTTAAGTTAGTTTCCAGAATAGAGCTAAATAATAATCATTATTGTTATTATTTTACTTTTCATGTTTCAAATCTTGAAGAATTCTATTTAAATATATTAGTTTTTTGAATCACGTGAATGCACACATAAGTATGAAAATTACCCATTGCTGGTTTAAAAATAATGTTCTCCCCGACTAATGAACTGTCTGAATCATCATTCTACTAAAAAAATTACTCAACATCTTTCAAAGGTGACTTTTGGTGTTTTACCCAAGTACACAGAAACACAGTTACATTCGCTGATACGTATTATAACATTATCAAAGCAGCCGTCAGCGAAAAAATGGTAGGTACTTATCATGAGAGGTTTGGTAAAACTAACAAACTTGATCAGCCCAAGCAGAGAAAGGTAAAAATAGATATAACGTACCAGTGTAAATGAAGTCGTTTTTATAACAAAAGAAATATCAAATGGGATAGAGACTCGGCAGAACTATTGGTTTTAAGTCGTTTTGCCAGTTCTTCTATGTTAGCATTATTTATATAAGGATTGTGATGAACTAGAATCTTCTTCAGTTGAAAATTCTGGATTGCCCCTATTGGAGAAAACATTCTGGTTGCATTAGTAGCGATATGATGTGCCGCATATGGTGCATTGTTTAATTTTTACAAAAATTAAACACCAAGTATAATTTTTTAGAAATCTTTTTCGTGGAAACTGCGAAAGACACCTCAAGTTTTCTTTGCATTTGAACAACTTTGCAATGAACTTTATTCATTTTGTTGTTGGGATTATTTGCTATTAATGTCAAAGCATCACCGATTTAGATGAACATTTTTATGCGACGCATAAAAAAGACATTAGATGAGAACGAAATAGTGTTGAACATGGATGTTACAAGGAACATTAATAGGATTTCGAAGCAAATGTCGTCATTCTTCAGAGCAGAGTCATTGTTAGCTCAAAATATTAAAGAAAATATAATAAATTGTACTTTATCATTTCCTTCTTTCATAAGAAGTGTAGTTTTCACTTCCGTTATGAAATTTGTCATCCCTTTTAAAAAGGATTTATATCCAACATCTTGCAGCAGCTCCCATTTAATCGCGCCATTGCGACAACATCAACGGGGGATTCCCATTAGCTGGATAACGAATCACTGGTCAGCGACTACATGAAATACACCCTCGGTGTGTGTTGGAACAACACAATAAAACCTAAACACCGGACCATTACAAGCTAAACACGCACGCCCTGGAATATGCACTCACCTATAATCCCGCCATATAACTTCTAACTCGGTTAATGCAATATCATCTCGTTAAGGGACCCCAGGGAACCCCAGGTCCCGGGACGGGAAGCCTTGTTCGACAAGAGAAACCCCCCTCGTGATTTGTAACAAATGAAGCTCCCATCGAGCCATTAATGGCTCTCTAATGGAAGATGAAGAGGTCCCCTGTACGCGTCATAACCATCTAAAGAGCAATACATTAGATCCCTTGCTGTTTAAAACGCGTTTGCGTCATTTTCATAAGTGAATGAGCAGAGAGTGAGCTAGGCGTGAGCTGGACTCGTCTTTATGGCAGAGGGAAGAGAAGGTTGGAAGCGTGAGGGATCGGGAAACAATTCATGCTTCATGTTCCTCAAAGGAAGTTTGAAGTTTTATGGGCGTGGATAGAGATAATAAAATATCTTCAATTACTTATACATAGAGCGTTGCCTTAACGATATAAAAGTCACTATAAAGTAAAATCCCGTCACAACGAACACCAATACAACGAAATTTTCGTTACAACGAAGAAAATTTGCGATCCCTTAAAGTTCGTTTAAACAGGATTTCACTGTAAATGGTTCGTCGTTGTGTTTAACACGTTGGAATTAAAACTTACGTTTCTTTACGTCAGGGATGAGATGCTTTACATTTTGGCCTGAGTATTAGTCTTTTATCAATTTTTTAAAGAACATTTCAGCTTTTTAATCATTCAAAAAATTTTTGTATTTGCCCACTTTTTTCTCTTTTTATAAACATAAAATCGCATCAAGCAAAGTAGGCTTAGCCAACATTGCACTCTATATTTTACCATTATGAGTTCTGCCATTTTTTTTTTTTCGAAAAGAGTGGAATTTTTAATGAACTGCTTTGTTCACAGACCAATGTGGTGCAATCAGGAATTAATTGTGATAAAATTATTTTAGTAAACATTTAGGTATACACAGTGGCATAGCTAGGGTGGGGCGGAGGGGGGCGATCCTTCCTGGTCGGCACTTTTTTGGGGGCGGTTATTTCACACTTTTTATGCGAAAAAATTCAATGTATTTTCCCCATTAAGGAAATCAGACTTTTCATCCCTTACTGGAGGCAAAAAAAAAAAAAAAAATTGGGGGGGGGGGGGGGGGCGGGGGTATTTGAACTTTAAAGTTTTGGTACGAGTAGGATGATAAAATTATTCTAATACAAAACATGTTTTTCTTGTGGACATCTCCACAATATTCTTTTTCTTTTTTCTGTCCCTTCGCCTGAACCTACAGACTGAAGGAGGCTGCAGTGATCAAGGGTTAACTTGATCTTACTATGGGGGAGGAAATAATAAATTTCATAACCTTTCGTTATATGATGAATCTACCACTTAATGTTAAGAAAGTTCCTTAGAAACCACCTTATTAAAAAAAAAACACTTTTTTTAAACGAAAGTGACAACAAGAGTAAGAGAAGAAAAACCTCAAATGGAGGGCAGTTTATTATTCATCTTCGGGATGACATTATCTATTTCAACAATTGCTTTAATTGGTCCTTTATTACAAAATTTTCATTAAGACTGAATGAACTTTAGGTAAACTTTATGAAAGCTCACAACTCCAATTTTCATTTTAAACCCCCCACCCCCCTTCACAGTTTAACGTTTCCAAAGATAGCTTTATAATGTGCTTTCAGGCTGGCGAATTCTGACAATTTCCCATATAATAAAAACGAGGATAGCTTAAGCTTGAGTTTTTTATCAATTCCTTCTTCAATCTCTTCACGCATTCAAAGATATGCTAAATTGCTTTTTTAACACTTCAATTTCGGTAAATTTCCTTGGAAAATCCTCACCCCCTAAAGGCACCAAAGAAAGCCTAAAACTTTTTTTTTTTTTAAAAATCAATCTACAGAGAGCACAAAGCCTCTTTTGTATTAGCGTTGCTAAAATCACGAATTTTGAACTAACTTTTACAATTTTTCTGTGGGGCCCTGAATTTTTTGCTTTCTTCTGCAAGAAAAAGATGAAAAAAAAAGTTTCCTTTCTTCTTAATTAAGTTTTTATTTTTAATTTAGATACTTTTGTTTATAATGTAATAGCTATTTCTCATCGAAAAGGCGGAAAATTGAGGAACCGCCCTGGGCGGCAGAAAGTGTAGCTACGCCACTGGGTAAACATTCAGAAATATACTGAATCATTTATTTTCTTTGAAAAAAAAACATACTTAAATGTCACCTAATTTTTTGATCAAAATAGGTTTCCTAAGTTTCTTTTTTTTTTTTTTTTTTTGTTGAAAAAAACCGAGTTTTATGAGTTTTCAGTTTGTGTACATTCTGCACTCTCATGTCTGTTATGCTGGGGTCAAACGATTCATGGAATTAATTACTCGGCTAGTTCAAGGGGCGCAGAGAGAGAGAAAGAAAGGAAGATAGGGGCTTTAAAACGCCCCCGATTCATTGATTTTAAAGCATCTTTTTAATTATAGAATATATACAGTGGCTCCCAAAAGTCTTCGTACACCTACGACTTTCAACGAAATAGGTCCCAATCCATTGGTTAGAATTAATATTTCGGAATAGGTATTTAATTATAAGATCTATGATTAATGTTTAACAAAACTACATGAAAAGTTTTTAAAAAATATTAAAGCTTAATTTTTAAAAAATCAAAAACCAAAAAGTGCCGGAAATTCTATGTCACAAAAGTCTTCGTACACTTTATAAAATGTCTATATATTATTGAATAATCTAACTTTTTATTAAGTTATTAATTAGTAGAATATCATACAGTATTCATAACACCTTTTAAACGTCTGGGAATAGATTTCATTCTTTTTATTTCTTTTTTTTTTTTTTTTTTTGCGTAATTTCTGAGTAAGTGTTCAACCACACTTCGAGTCTTACTGTTTCTAGCTCTATTTTCATTTTAAAGCCGTATTTTCGTAATCTAGCCTATAGATATCTCTAAATACGTTACATTAAGTTCAAATCTGGAGATTGAGGGGATATTTTCTGAATTTTAGGACGATTTTTGAGGCACTAGACGCACACGTTGAAAACCGAGTGCTTCATATCGTTATCTTGATAAAAAAACAAAGTTCTTTCCAATAACCAAATTTTTGGTTAAGAGTTCAAAATTGGTTTTAAAATATTTAAAGGAATAGTATGATTCATTATTTCATCAAAAAATTCGGAACTAATAAGTCCTGATGCTGATATGCACCCTCACACTAGAACACCTCCACCGTCGTGATTAACTGATCCAACTAAGTTCTTAAGATTAAGTTCTTAATTTTTTCTTCTACTTACAATTATGCAACAATTTAACCAAAAATGTTAAGTTCGTTTTTATCTGTAAATAAGACGTAATTCTAAAATGTTTTTAGCTTATTTACCCTTGATTTTGCGACGAAAAGCGTAAGCTTTGTGTTTTTCGTGCGAACAAGAAAATTTCTGCGGGAAGAGGCCCCATTTAATCCAGCTAATCAGAGAACTTGGCGAAAATTTTTAGGTGAAAATTAAACGTAAAATTTTTCTTTTAAGTCTGTAGAAACTTTTACAGCACTCAAATGTGTATTTTTTATAATTTTTTCAACTTTAAATCTCCGATCACGTTTTGTCAACTTTGCCGGTTGACCTTTTCTTACCTTGTTTTCGGTCCGATTCCTTTGTTTAAAGCATTTTATCAAGCACTCTACTATACAAACAAAAAAATTAACTAATTTAGAGTCATTTCAAACCAATTTACCACTACTGTGGGAAAAAAATTCAAATTTTGAATGGTGTTTGCGGTTTTTTTCGAATACCAGTCATTTTACAGTAATAAGCACACTATTAAAGAATAAATAAACAAAAAATTAAAGCCAAATGACTTATAAGGGTCAACACAATGCAAAAATATTAATAAAACGGCATATGATAATTTTAATCATGAATTTATTCGAAAATATTTGAGTGTACGATGACTTTTGTGGCGTGTTATTTCTCTGTCTCTTCGTTTTCTGACCCATTTCAAAAAGTAGATCCGTTAATATTTTGAAAAAAACCAATGGGTTGTATTTAGAATAACATAGGAATGATGTGAAAAAATTTTGGACTCCATATTCGAATTCAGTTTCGAGTTATTTTGGTTTTACTAAAAAATTTCGAAGTGTACGAACACTTTTGGGAGCCACTGTATAAGCATGTAAAGGTTGTTAAGATCCGGCCCTCCGCAAGAAAAAAATTTGATTTCTTATGATTTAAAACTCTCTTACCTTGAAAAATTCTAATTGCGCTAAAGTCTAGTTTGAATGTATAGTAGGAGTTAAGGGAAGTGTTTTCTGATTCAGATTACAGTGCAGTTGAATTCCTCCAAGAACTATACAATGGATCTAGTTCACACGTTATGAAGTACAGTGAAATCTGTGTAAGTTGACCACTTGCGGTGCACTACTTTAGTGGTCAACTTAGACAGGTGGTCAACTTACAAAGGGTTTGTTATATGATTCACAGCCAAATTTGGTGTATATTGGTGATCAAAATGGACAAGTGATCAACTTACAAGGGTGGTCAACTTTACAGGTTTTACTGTATTCGGAAACTCTTTTAAAACTGTAAACAAAATTGTTTACGTATATACTTAGCGTATTCTTAAGCTCTTAGTGCAATGGTTCGCGAAAAATTTCAAGTGCTTCGCATGATTTGAAAAGAAGTATTATGCAAAGGAATTGTTTAAAGCAGAAAATAGTTCAATTTAAAAACCTAGGATGTCATTATGTCATTAGCTTCACAATCTGAATCATAATTATCTTCAGTTTTATTTAGAATATGGTTTGTCACTTTAAACGAACATAATAGAGAAACATAGTCTGACTTACATCAAAAAGTTGTGTTGTAATGTAAAAAACGCAGGGCTTTTTTTTTTTCCAGTATTATTTTAAAAATCGAAAACTGCATCCGAAAACATTGAGGAAGAAAGTTTCCGCGAATCAGTTCATAAACGCTGCGTAAATCTGAAACGGAGAGCCTTATTTAATTTAAATCTAAATTGATCAAAAGTAAATGTAAAAATAAATAATTAAATATTGTAATTTGCAAGAGTTAATTCAATGAATCAACGGACAATTCATGTACTTTTTCCAATCAGCTGAACCTGTTAAATACATAATTGTGTACTGTATCTGAAAATTAAAATATATTTCGGTCAGGACAACTATTAAAAAATGCTTCTTCATAGTTATTAGTGTTAAAAATTATGATTGATTTCAACAAGTGCAAATGCAAAATAAATCAGAGATCTATTATTTTAAATGTTAAGGCATTTTTCAAGTATGCTGAAATAAGATCTTTGACAGAACTACGGTTGTACCCTAAAGCGTTACTTCAGCTGCAGTTCAAACTAGAGTCCCTATATAGGGACTTGTATAGTTCAAACAACTCTTTGTGCACTTTCGGAAATGAGTACTCAAGAGGACAGTTTCCCAAATTCTGACAGGAAACAAGTTTCTGACCACATTCGACCGGGCTAGTAATTGTTCATTGATAAACTTCAGGGAAACTAGGAAAAGGGGTGTCCTGCCCTAAACGTCGGATCAGGACAACAATACTCACAGGAAAAGCACTCAGTGTGGACGCCGGCAACTAATGTAATTCGGAATACCCTTTCTTCTTTTTCGGAAGCACCAATTTCCGGACCATTCTCTTCTTTGCCCATAGCAAAAGTTCTCTTAGAATTGTGGCAATGTTTCTAATGATAAGCCAACGTAGCATGTTTGTTGGAAATGTAACAGTAGTTTCTACTGCATTGTTTCCCAATCCTTTGAAATCCTTTATTATATTCAACCGCAATAGTTTCTTGCAATTCTTGAATTATGAATTTTGAATGAACAATTTTTTCAAATGTAGCAACATGCAATATTTTTTCATTAAATTGATTTTAAGCGTTAGATGATATCTTCAACTTTAAAACTGCTTATTTTGGTGAAATTCCAGAAATAGGTTGACACAAACCGACGGATTAACACTGATGATCGACTAGACTTAAAGGGGAAAGAAAAAAACTTATATGCATATAGTAAGATAGATTGATAGATAGCTAGACAGATTCATCATCATTCCACCCTGTGTATTCAAATGTGACTACTGTTTTCCACTATCACGTCCCACTATTGAAAAATAATTTCCCCTTTTTTTTTCAGTTTTCGACAGTTGCATTCCCATTATTGTTTTTTCAAAGGTAAAAGAAGCATATTATTAACCATTAACAATCTTCTGAGGGGCTAGAGAAGTGAAAAGTTCAAAAGCATGAACATTTCGATCAATTTGGGAAACTCATGAGGGTATCCCCTCGAAAATATTTTTAAATCATCAAAACCGATCTTTTTCTTCCGGGACAGCGTTTCTCAAATTGTGTTCTGCAGAACCCCAGGGTTCCACGGAACTCTCCCAGGGGTTCCATGAGACTTGCATGTTTTCTTTTCGCTCCTTTCAAATTTGTTCTTTAAAAAATCGATAAAACTGATGTTTTTTCAAAATTAAAAATAATTTACTTTTACTACTTACTACGTAAACGTGGGCTACTTTGGCCCTTGGGGCCCTTCTTTTGCCCAAATGGAGAAAAAGATACTGTCTTCTGTCAACCTTCAGGGCGCAATTTTTTTCAAATACTTTGAAAGATTCCACTAGAGAGCATCCGCAAGCACTCAATTATGTATACCAATCACTTCTATAGCTCTGCTCAAGAAGCAACACTGGTGGTTCTAAATTCTTTGTGCTAACATGTGCCTTCATAATCTCTCAAGCTTCTCTATGTCGAAGCATTTCTACATCAGCTAAGATTTGTTTAAGTACCTATTTATGAGCACTATTTAATACAGTATGCCCGAGTACAGTTAAACTTCTCACTTCTGTTTAGGTTTAAAAAAAAAAAAAAAAAAGACAATGACAACATATCTCTTAACCTAAAAATTACGACCTACTTTGGCCCAGCATAAAAACTTGAAAAAATCCGCCGGAGAGATTTGGAAAAGTAAAGATTAGCTAAAATTAAGACTCTAAACAGGAAAAAACCCGGAATTCTCAGCAACGGATGGGGAGAGAGAGAGCAAATTCAATTCATCAGGACTCAGTTGCATGGCTTTCATTGTGGAAGATGAAGAGGAATTAAAAGTTGCAGGAGGTTTAGGAAAAGGTTTACCCTGCTGCATCTACTTCTTACAAATATTTTTGAATTTGTTGGAAAGTTTACAGAATGTTATTATTGTAGAATGGAATGAGCTCAGGTTTCCAAAGATAGCTGTTCATGCGAGAGAAGAAGGAGCGAATGTTAAAATCAAAAATGGAATTCCCCAAAAAGTTTTAGAAGTGACCAAAAATTTAGGACCCTTTGTTTTAAGAATGGTGATATTTTAATAAAATTATTCAACCTCCAAAAGTAATGAAAATATGACTGTTCTCCGTCGGTAGTTTCTGAGACAATAACTAGGTATGCACACATATTCGAAATAAATAATAATTTTCTTTAAAACAACTATGTGTGACTCAAACTTCTTGTAAAATGTATTTTTCTTTCAAATAAATATTTTTCTCTGAGAGTACATTTCTTTCTTTGGCTCTAAATAGTTCTACAATGATTTTAAATAGGGAAAACCACTTTGCGCCAAAGTAACCCAAACGCAAAGGTAATATTGGCCCAAATAAAAAATAATAAAGGGTACTTGGAAATAAACTGATCACTATTCAAAAATTAAATTAAGAGATCTCTAGATGTATAAAACAAGTTTCCACAGCTTGAAAATATAAATAGTTTTAAAATTATTGAGAAAAGAATGAGAAAAGTTCCAAAATCTGGGCTAAAGTAGACTGCGTTTACGGTGCTAATCTCAGCGGTATTACCCTTCAAGGTTTGTCACTATAGGAATAATTTTATTTGTTGCCGAAAATAATGCAAATTTTAGACTGTCAAAAATATCCCGAGATTGTGCCTTCAAGAATCAATCCCAAAACACCTCCTTCTCACCTAATGTCCCCAAAGGTAGCCTAAAATTTCGTTTTAAAAACTTCTATTTCGAAACACTTCCAGAAGAAGTTTTTACTCCCTTAATATCACCAAAGATATTTTAAAAGTGATTTCCATATTAAACAAAATTTGGGAGTGCAAACCAAACCCTTTTTCCACAACATTACCAATCGTCCTAAAATTACGATTTTTGACGTCAATTTCATATATTCTGCTCTCGTTACTAGCCACTCTCTCTGTATCTATAGCAGAAGTTGAAAAGACAATGTTAACATTTAACGAGTGAGGACCCATTTAAGGAGTAGTACCGATCAAGGGCGTCTAAATATCCTAACTCTGACGTCAATGTATTGTTGTACATCTAAGTCCATAATTTATAAATTCCTAAAAAAATGTCGAAAAATTAAAGACATTTTAATTTTTAAGGTTTAAAATTTTTTCTGCGTAAATTTAAGTGAATTATTAATACTACGAGCTGCGTCGCCCGGCTTTGCACGGTCCACCTCAAAAATAAAAGTTATGTCAAGTGACGCGTGTTCAACAATCAGGCTTAAACAAAAAAAATATAAAATATAGCAAAATTTTGCGGCAGATTTCGGAAAAATAACCAAAAAGGAAACATTTTAAATCCCCCTATTACAGTAGACGCCTTTAAAACAAAACCCAGAATTTTATTTGCTCGTATTCGAGACAAAAAATGGCGACAGATCTTTCGTCTCAGTAATTTTCTTCACCGTTATAAATTATCATAAAAGCATTGTTGCGAAAAGTTGAGATAAAGCACTGAATAATAATTTGAATGGAGGAAAGCCTTCGAAAAATAGAGATTTTATGTCGAAATCTAATTGTCATAATTAATAGTTTTTAATTGATATCTCCGCTAATTGTTATTGGAGGATTATGTTAAATAGTCAAACATAAAGACGGGAAGATTACAAATCCATCGATACCTGGTTCGATGGTCAGTTGACTGCCGTTCGGGAGAAGAAACTTGGAGCATACTACATAGCTGACTACATAGATACATAAGTACATACATAGATACATACGCTCAGTTTTTAATTATATAAGATTGTAGGTAAGTATTTCTTTTCCTAATTGAAAAAAATATTTTAATCATAAAATTCATTCACAACTTCTGATGTTATTTATCCTTTTAAAAATACTCAGAGTTACAAAGAGGAGGGCATTGACATTTTACAACAACAAATAACTGGAAGTTATCAGTAATTAATGAAATCAATCTCATTAGCGATTTAATGATAAATAGTTAATGTGATAGTCTGTTTCAGGTAAGAACCTGGGTCCCCTCTAAAACAGAATCCTGGCTACGCAACAGCAAACTGGTGACAAAAAAAACAGGGGTTTCACGAAAAATGTGAGCATTAAGAGCCATTGTCTGTAAGAATCAGGCAGTTTACGGCATTTGTGATTGTTGACATTTTTAATTTTTTTTATTTTCAGATATGTTGTTCCTTATCACGAATGTAATGTTTGTGCAAAATATGAGCTTTGTCTGCCTAACCGTTTTTGGGAAATTAAATTTTTAAATTTAGGGGGCGTGGCACATTTTTGCGTGATTTTCAAATTTGAAGATTTTAAAGTTCTTGTTGCTTTAAGCGCCCCTATAATGACATGGATTTTTAAATTCTATACTACTATATGATCTTCTTAGATACTATTACAGCTGGCAAATCGGTGTCACTACGAGGGCGACGGCCACAAACTCCGTTTAAAAATGACCGAAAATGAATTTTTTTACTACATTCAATGCCAATTTTCTCAAAGCGCCTTCATGTTGACACCAACGTTTTTACATAAATTCCTAGCTACACTTGCATACATCAAAAATATGTAATAAAATTGGTGTCACTGTAAGGACGCCAGAAGATATTGGAACTTTTATGTGATAAATTTCACAAAAATGTAAATGTTTAAAATCGAACTACTACTCTCGCCCTCATAGCAAGAGATCTGAAACTAATTAAGTTTGATAACCAACATGTTTGTCTAACATAAGAAATAAAAAAATCGGTGTCACTCCAATTACTTTCGGAAATATAATCATTCGAAATTAGTATGTTATGGAGTTAATTAAAAAAAGACTTTTCTAATTCGAATGGTTTTTGCACTGTTTGTTTCAAACTTTAATGCAAAATTACAGTAGCGACACCTAAAATAATATGTTTCTAATGCTTTTTAAAACAAAAGCTTTTAAAAAGCATTAGAAACACAGTAAATCGATATAGTTACAGATGGACGTATTGTGTAATGTGCATTATAGCTAAAATAGTCGTATTAATATTCATATTTTTTAAAAAAATACTAATTTTTTATCTGTTATTTATATTAAAAATGCAACTATTTATAACATAATGTCTTAAATATTGATGAACATAATGTATTATATAGCGAGCATTCAGAATCTGAAAAATAATTTGAGGATGACGTAGACTAAAACAAAGAAAACATAAAAAGTCAAATCACCCAGTTTCAGAAAGAAGGTCATCTCTTATTGATATCTGGTAATTTTGTAGCACTAAAGCTTGGGAAAGCATGGTATTCCTGAGAAATTGTAGAAGTTGACCATTTGCTAATCTGAATACAACTAGCCCCCTCATATCAAAGATCTGAAACAAATTAAGTTTGATAACCAACACGTTTGTCTAACATTTGAACTAATAAAGTTAGTGTCAGTCCTACTACTTTTGGAAATATAATCATTCGAAGTTAGTATGTTGTGGTGCATTTTTTTTCATTTATTATTATTATTATTAATATACTTTACTTGTTTATTTATGTATTTTGTCAATTTAATCTTATCACACCCAGATAGTGTTTTGACCATATTTATTTTTAATTTATTACAGAGAAGCAACGCTTAACATAAACAGCTTTGGGCAGTAAGAGCGTCTTTTTCTTGAATAGAAAATGCTTGTTTTGATATAGGTACAGGTGGATCTATTGTGCATAATATGTTTGGATTATCATACCAATACTCGCCTTTTTTCCGGTCAAATAAATTTATTTATTCCAATCCTTATTGCCATGCATTTGACCTTTACTTGCAAATGGTCAACTTCTAATATTTCTGCGGGATACCATGTTTTCTCAAGCTTTAGTGCTACAAAATTACCAGATATCAATAAAAATGACCGTCTTTCTGAAACTGGGCGATTTGATTTTTTATGTTTTCTTTGTTTTAGTCTACGTCATTCTCAAATTATGTTTCAGATTCTGAATGCTCGCTATATTATGTTCATCACTATTTAAGACATTGTTATAAATAGTTGCATTTTTAATATAAATAACAGATAAAAAATTAGTATGGTTGAAAAAATATGAATATTAGTACAACTATTTTAGCCATAATGCACATTACACAATACGTCCATCTGTACCTATATTGATTTACTGTGTTTCTAATCCTTTTTATAAAGCTTTTTTTTATAAAAAGCATTAGAAACATTATTTTAGGTGTCACTACTGTAATTTTACATTAAAGTTTAAAACAAACCGTGCAAAAAGCCATTCGAATTAGAAAAGTCTTTTTTTAAATAACTCCATAACATACTAATTTCGAATGATTATATTTCCGAAAGTAATAGAAGTGACACCGATTTTTTTATTTCATATGTTAGACGAAATGTTGGTTATCAAACTTATTTGTTTCAGATCTCTGCTATGAGGGCGAGAGTAGTAGTTCGATTTTAAACATTTGCATTTTCGTGAACTTTATCACATAAAAGTTCCAATATCTTCTGACGTCCTTATAGTGACACCAATTTTATTACATATTTTTGATGTATGCAAGTGTAGCTAAGAATTTATGTAAAAACGTAGGTGTCATCATGAAAGCGCTTTGAGAAAATTTGCATTGAATATAGTGAAAAAATTCATTTTCGGTCATTTTTAAGCAGGGTTGTGGCCGTCGCCCTCGTAGTGACACCGATTTGACAGCTGTAATAGTATCTAAGAAGACCATATAATAGTATAGAATTTAAAAATCCATTTCCTTATAGGAGCGCTTAAAGCAACAAGAACTTTAAAATCTGCAAATTTGAAAATCACGCAAAAATGTGCCACGCCCCCTAAATTTAAACATTTAATTTCCCTAAAACGGTAAGGCAGACAAAGCTCATATTTTGCACAAACATTACATTCATGATAAGAAACAACATTTGCAAAAATAAAGAAAATTAAAAATGTCAACAATCACAACCTGCCTGATCCTTACAGACAATGGCTCTTAAAAAGGATTCCACAAATAGAAGAAATTAAGAAACGCTGTTCTATGGATTTGTTTTACAATTTTGCACTGATTTTTTGGTGTAAAACCAAACTTTCCGACTCACTCCTATGAGCCACAAGTCCGGAAAACATTTTCATTTTGTGAAAAAACAATTTAAGAAGATACTGGACGCATGGCACGTGGCATAGTCAAAGTCACATCGCACGTTTTCATTGAGGAACCTTCCCGTATTATTCAAGTTACTCTTGGGAGATTCTCGAAAATATATCCTGTGAGTAACGCTAAGTTTTGTATTTTATTCAAGTAACTATTATTTAAATATGGGATTAACTGTTGCGCTTTGATAGTATATTAAAGCCTGTATTATTCCTTCAACCCTATTTTTTCAAGGCTTTGGTTAGCTGGAAAAAATAAGAAACTTAGCGTTAAGCACGGAACATTTTTTCGAGAATCGCCCATTTACAGATATCTAGTCAATGAATTCATCTGTTCAAGTGCTACTACTAAAACTTTAACAGATAAAATTACGATTAAAAATGAACTTAAGTTTGTTTATAAAGTAGCTTTAGCACACACCAGCGTTGCACACAAGATTTGATTAGGCTGCTATGTATTCCCTTTTAATGAGCCAGAGTACATAGTTGGTAGCTTTGAAACACCCGCTTTTAGTTTTCAAGTTAGAGTCAAGATTGTGGCTGAGTAAAAGATTGGGGGTGCTCCAGAAATGGAGCAAATGAATGAATAAGTAAACTTGTTAGGTGGTTTTTCAATATCAGCCTAATATATTTCTCCAGATTTAGGCGTTGAAACTAAACATGCAGACACAGTCAGAAGATTTCATTTTGTCAATAATTAATAACAAATAATAAAAATATCTTTTCAAAAAAAATTGAAAAGTTATTTTTTGTTATTTAATTATATTGAAAAGTTATATTATTGAAAAGTTATAAAAGTTTTATTATTGAAAAGTTATTTTTTTAATTTATTTTGTTATTTTTCTACTCTTTGGTGTACTTCAGTGTTTCTCAACCGTTTTCGACCTGCGGACTTGCAAGAGCTTTTAATAAAAATCCGTGGATTAGTAATGCTCTTTTCCCCTTCTTTTCTTTTCTTTCTTACTTTTTTCTTTTCAAAACATAAACCGCCTGCATTTGCAAATCGTTAATGATGTATGAATTTGTTTTGCAAAAAAAAAAAAAAAAAAAGCGGACAGTTAAACACCTCTGAAAAAATTTTGCGAACGGCAGAGGGTCTTTTCTTTTTTCCATAGAATAATAATAACAAATTAGTAAATATATTTTAAAAACTTTGTGTTAAAGATCTATTACAAGAAATATTCAAATGTTAAAAATAAGCTAAGTAATTATTGCAATAATTATACATAAGTTATAAATATTGATTAAATTTATTGAAAACTACAAAAGCTAATCATAAAAATAAAGTAAAAACTGTTGTGTTGGTTATTATTTTAATTTATTATTATTTTTTTTTTTTAAGGAATTTTTCTTGACGTGAAGGAGAAAATATCTCTGAGGGCAGGTCAAATTTTCGTGCGGATTGGTGCTGGTCCACCGGTCAAGAATCGCTAGTAAAGTTGATTGTTCCGTGTTTGTAAAAGTTAAATTTTTCAATCCATATTTTAGATACTTCATTCACACTAAACGTCGTGAGAAAAGACGCCAATAATCCGTACCACTTTGAAAGTTAAACTACCTATAGTAATCACTGGAAAAATAGATTATCTACGCATTAAGAATTTTAAACAATTTTAATATTACATGGAAACATACAATTCAAGGGGGGAAAAGCAAATATGAAAAGAGAGAAAAAAAAACTAAGTAGAATGAAAAAGAGTTTTTCCATCGTCTATAAAATTTAGTAAAACTCCTGTGTATTACATTTGTAAAAAAAAAAGAAAATTATAAATTGTTTGCACAAAAAAACAAAAATAATAATATTATTATGGTATACAAAAAAAAGGCAAGGGGAGGGACACAGGAAAAGTTCTTGTTTATGAGTTCAATTAATGGGGGACAGCCTTTCAACTTTGAAGCAATACACTTAAGACTTTAGTTCTAATTAAATGAGTACAAAACAAACACTATCTCACTCGTGAAACTCCGCTCATTCCATTGGTATTAAAATTTTAATGTATTTATAAATTTATTACTAAAAATTTGTTTGGAGATAAAAAAACAACAATTAAATTTGTAGCTTTTTTTTATTAATTAGACTCCTGAAACGAGCTGCTGTGGGCATCATATGACTTCCTTTTACGCCAATTTAATGTTAAGAATGCCTTGGAGTAAGCAAGGAATCATTTCAAATATTTTCATCCAAAGTTTCGTTTTTTCACCGATCTCAAAAGAGACGTAAAAAGTTGAGTAACTTTTAACTATTTTGAAACTATGTGCATTTGAACAAACTTGTCTCCCGAAAACTGCAGAACAAAAATGGACTTTAATAAATCTACCACTTGAAATTATATTTACTATTTTATATATATATTTACTTCACTGCAGTCGTCCCTTTTGTCCATGATTTTCATAGAAACCATCTCTTAGAGGGTTGCCTGACCGTGATAGATACCGATTGTCTTTTTATTTTTTTTTACAATTTACAACATAGTAAACGACAGTAAAGAAACAATTTAAATATTTTAAACCCATTTTTACTATAAAAGGCCTAACCTTGAAAACATATTTTCGGGAGCACACTTTCACCTTCCTTTAGACAGTTTTTTTTTTATTTGAATTTTTACAGTTATATTTAATGGGACAATCTGACAGAGCATTTTTTCTCTTTCTAACTACGTTGTATCTCTCTCCTGAGAATAGCTTTTCTCTACTGATCTCAAAAGCAACGAGGAAAATCGAGAACCTTCTAAAAATTTTCAAATCGTGGATATTTGAGCACACCTGTCAGTAGGAAACTGAAGAACAAAAACTAATTTTTAATCTTAACCTTTACTACTACTAGAAATATTACAAAAACATTTTTTTTTTACTTCACTGCAGTCGATCCCCTCGTCCATCATTTTCACAGAAACCATCTCTTAGAGGGTTGCTCGATCCGTGATAGATACAGATTTTTCTCTCTTTTTACAAAATTTTTATTTTTACAATCTACATCGTATTTATTAGGAAACGGTAAGAGAAACTACTCTTACGCAAAAAGCAATGATTAAAACGAATTTTTACTTTCAAATCTCTTTGTTTAAAAAAATACTTCTGGGAGGACTCGAACAGTTTCCTTTAGACAGTTCATCTGAATCTGTACAAATAAATTTAATGAAAGACTTTGACAAAGCGTTTTATCTATGTTCTAACTGCGTTTTAGCTTATGAGATCAGTTTTTATCAACTTATATCAAAAGCAAAGCAGTAAATAGAGGAACTTCTAACAATTTGGAAACTATGTACATTTGAACAGACATGTCTGCTGGAAACTGTAGAAAAAAACTGCATTTTATGAATATTAACTTTTGCTACGGCTTCAAATGATTTTTTTTACTTCACTGCAGTCGACCCTCTCGTTCATGGTTTTCACAGAAACCATCTCTTAGGGGGTTGCTCGACCCGTTATAGATACAAAGTTCTTTCTCTTTTTTTAAGTTTTAATTTTTACAAATTACATCATATTCATTAGGAAACGGTAAGAGAAACTACTTTTACGCAAAAAGCAATGATTAAAACGAATTTTTACTTTCAAATCTCTTTGTTTAAAAAAATACTTCTGGGAGGACTCAAACAGCTTCCTTTAGACAGTTCATCTGAATCTGTACAAATAAATTTAATGAAAGACTTTGACAAAGCGTTTTATCTATGTTCTAACTGCGTTTTAGCTTATGAGATCAGTTTTTATCAACTTATATCAAAAGCAAAGCAGTAAATAGAGGAACTTCTAACAATTTGGAAACTATGTACATTTGAACAGACATGTCTGCTGGAAACTGTAGAAAAAAACTGCATTTTATGAATATTAACTTTTGCTACGGCTTCAAATGATTTTTTTTACTTCACTGCAGTCGACCCTCTCGTTCATGGTTTTCACAGAAACCATCTCTTAGGGGGTTGCTCGACCCGTTATAGATACAAAGTTCTTTCTCTTTTTTTAAATTTTAATTTTTACAAATTACATCATATTCATTAGGAAACGGTAAGAGAAATTACTTTTACGCAAAAAGCAATATTTTAAACCAATTTTTTCTTTGAAATCTCTTTGTTCAAAAAAGTACTTCTGGGAGATCTCCCACAGTTTCCTTTAGACAGTTCATCTGAATCTGTACAAGAAAATTTAATGAAAGACTTTGACAAAGCGTTTTATCTATTTTCCATCTGCGTTTTAGCTTTTGAGATGAGTTTTTATCAACTTATATCAAAAACAAAGCAGTAAATAGAGGCACTTCTAACAATTCGGAAACTATGTACATTCGAAGAGACCTGTCTGCTGGAAACTGTAGAAAAAAAATCATTATTTTATAAACATTAACTTTTGCAAACACTTGAAATGATACAAATATTTTTTTTTTACTCCACTGTATTCGACCCTCTCGTCCATGGTTTTCACAGAAATCATCTCTTAGAGGGTTGCTCGACCCGTGATAGATACATATTTCTTTCTTTAAAAGTTTCATTTTTACAATCTACCATCATATTCATTTGGAAACAGTAAGAGAAATTACTTTTACGCAAAAAGCAATGTTTTAAACCAATTTTTACTTTAAAATCTCTTTGTTCAAAAAGATACTTCTGGGAGATGTGCCACAGTTTCCTTTAGACAGTTCAACTGAATCTGTACAAATAAATTTAATGAAAGACTTTGACAAAGCGTTTCATCTTTTTTCTAAGTGCGTTTTAGCTTTTGAGATGAGTTTTTATCAACTTATATCAAAAGCAAAGCAGTAAATAGAGAAACTTCTAACAATTTGGAAAACATGTACATTTGAAGAGACCTGTCTGCTGGAAACAGTAGAAAAAAAACCCATAATTTTATAAACATTAACTTTTGCAAACACTTGAAACGATACAAATATTTTTTTTACTCCACTGCAGTCGACCCTCTCGTCCATGATTTAAAAAAAAACATTTCTTAGAGGGTTGCTAGACCAGTGATAGATACATATTTCTTTCTTTTTTTAAAAGTTTCATTTTTACAATCTACCATCATATTCATTTGGAAACAGTAAGAGAAACTATTTTTACACAAAAAGCAATGTTTTAAACCAATTTTTACTTTAAAATCTCTTTCTTGAAAAAACTACTTCTGAGAGATCTCCCAGTTTCCTTTAGACAGTTCATCTGAATCTGTACAAATAATTTTAATGAAAGACTTTGACAAAGCGTTTCATCTATTTTCTAACTGCGTTTTAGCTTTTGAGATGAGTTTTTAACAACTTATATCAAAAGTAAAGCAATAAATAGAGGAACTTCTAACAATTTGGAAAACATGTACATTTCATGAGACCTGTCTGCTGGAAACTGTAGAAAAAAATCATAATTTTATAAACATTAACTTTTGCAAACACTTGAAATAATACAATTTTTTTTTTTTTACTCCACTTCAGTCGATTCTCTTGTCCATGGTTTTCACAGAAACCATCTCCTAGAGGGTTGCTCGACCCGTGATAAATACAGATCTCTCTCCTTCTATCGCTTTTTTCATTTTAACAATTTACATCATATTCATTAGGAAACAGTAAGGAAACTATTTTTAAGCAAAAAGCAATATTTTAAACCAATTTTCACTTAATTTTTTTTCGGGGGTTGCTCGATCCATGATAGATACAATTTTCTCTGTCTTTTTTATTTTATTTTATTTTTTTTACAATCTACATCACGTTCATAAGGAAACAACTTTTAAGCAAAAAGCAATGTTTAAAATCAATTTTTACTTTGAAGTCTCTTTGTTCAAAAAAAAAAAAAAATACTTCCGGGAGGTCTCCCACAGTTTCCTTTAGACAGTTCATCTTAATCTGTACAAATAAATTTAATGAACGACTTCGACAAAGCGTTTCATCTATTTTCTAACTGCGTTTTAGCTTTTGAGATCAGTTTTTATCAACTTATATCAAAAGCAAAGCAGTAAATAGAGGAACTTCTAACAATTTGGAAAACATGTACAATTGAAGAGACCTGTCTGCTGGAAACTGTAGAAAAAAAAACGTAATTTTATAAACATTGACTTTTGCTAACACTTTAAATGATACAAATATTTTTTTTTTACTCCACTGTATTCGACCCTCTCGTCCATGGTTTTCACAGAAACCACCTCTTAGAGGGTTGCTCGACCCGTAATAGATAGATTTCTCTTCTTCTCTCTTTTTTTATTTTAACAATTTTCATCATATTCATTAGGAAACAGTGAGGAAACTATTTTTAGGCAAAAAGCAATATTTTAAACCAATTTTTACTTTAAAATCTTTTTATGGAACGAAATACTATGGGGAGAACTCCCACAGTTTGTTTTAGACTTCTGAATTTGTACAAATAAATTTAATGACAATTTTTGACAAAGCGTTTATTATATTTCCTTGTCCGTTTAAGCTCTTGAGAACTGTTTTTATCAACTCATCTTAAAAGCTCTCTCAGTAAAAAGAGAAACTTCTAACAATTTGGAAATACGTTTATCTGCTGTTAATTGTAGAAAAAAACTGCATTTTTGAATATTAACTTTTGATAATACTTGAATTGATACAAATATTTTTTTTTACTTTACTGCAGTCGATCCTCTTGTCCATAGTTCTCACAGATACCATGTTTTACTTTTAGACTTAGAGGTTTGCTTAACCCGTGATATTTTTGATTTCTACAATTTACATCATATTCATTACGAAACAGTAAAGAAACTACTTTTAAGCAAATTACAAATATTGTGAACCGATTTTTGCTATAGAAGACTCAAAGCTAAAAAAAAAAAAAAAAACATATTTCGGGAGCAGACCTTCAGCTTCCTTAACACTACTTTTGTATCTGTACATTTAAATTTAATAAAACACTGTGACAAAGCGTTTTCTTCAACGCTGTGTTATCTTTTAAGAACCGTTTTTCTCAACTTATCACAGAAGCAAATCAGTAAATTGAGAAACTTTTAGAAATTTTGGAGCTACTCACATTTGAACAGACTTGTCTGTTGGAAAATGGGAACAAAAAGCGACTTTTATGAATCTTAACTTTTAGTACTACTTGAAATAACAAATATATATATATTTTTTCTTTAACGTCACTGCAGTCGACCCTCTCTTCCATGGTTTTCACAGAAACCATCTCCTAGAGAGTTACTCTACCCGTAATAGATACAGATTTCTTTCCCTTTAAAAACATTTTTATTCTTACAACTGCATCATATTCATTAGGAAACAGTAAGGGAAACTATTTTTAAGCAAAAATAAATTTTATGAGAAGCTGTAGCAAAGCGTTTTCTCCTTTTCTTAAACTCCGTTTTATCTTTCCAGAACAGTTTTCATCAACTGAT
Source organism: Uloborus diversus (assembly GCF_026930045.1). Lineage (NCBI taxonomy): Eukaryota > Metazoa > Arthropoda > Arachnida > Araneae > Uloboridae > Uloborus > Uloborus diversus. Next base: position 168,149,885 of record NC_072732.1, on the reverse strand, counting down.
CTCAAAAGCAACGCAGTTAATTGAGAAACTTTTAGCACAATTGAAACTACTTACATTTGAACAGACCCGTCAGCCGGAAACTGTAGAACAAAAGCTGTCTCTCGTGAAATTCAACTTTTGCTACCACTTGAAACGATGCAAATATTTTTTTTTTACTTTACTGCAGTTGACCCTCACATTCATGGTTTTCAAAATAACCATATATTAGACAGAGGTTTGCTTGACCCGTGATAGATAGATTTTTTTTTTTTTTGTAATTTACATCATACTCATTAGGAGACAGCAAAAAACTACTTTTAAGCAAAAAAAAAAAAAAAAAACAATATTTTAAACTAATTTTTGCTTTAAATGTCTAAGTTAAAAATACTTTCTCGAGCATTCCTTTAGCTTCCTTAAGACAGTTGTTTTGAATCTGTATAAATAAATTGAAAATGCGTTTAACATTCTGACAAAGCGTTTTCTTTTTTTCTTTCTTACTCCGTTTTATCTTCTGAGATCAGTTTTTCTCAACTATCCGAGGAAATAGCAAAACAATTTTGAAGCTATTTAAATAGACCCGTTTGCCAGAAACTGTAGAACAAAATATGAATTTTGTTGAATTTTTGCTTTTACTAACACGTGAAATGATGCAAATAATCTTTTTTCATCTCTGAAGACGGCCATCTCGCTTATGACTTTCTTAATATCCCTTCCCCCCCTTTCTGTATAATATTTTATTTATTTTTTACACTTAAAGAGCGAGTAAGAGAGCTGCGGCTACTAACATGTGGGTCAGTCTTTAAATTTTCTGTCACACGCCTTTTACAGTAAAAACGTTTAGGAAAAATTCATTTAACAATGATTTTTCATTTCAACAATTATATATATCTCTTTAAACCAGCCAACATTTTTTCAATAATAATTTTTATTTTAGTATATTTTTGGTTCCATAACATGTGCATTCTCACCTCCGTGGCATTTCACACACCTTGTGTGACTGTTTATGTTGCTTAATAATTTGTTTATTTAAAAGTATATACTTCTTTATTTATTACTCCTTTCACAAGTGTCTCGAATACTAATTGTTTAAGTATATTTATTTTTTTAATATTTACTTTTAGTTCGTTTTAATAGGACAAGGAGTCGTGTCACACAATACATTCTCACCTCCGTTACCTAAACACAAAATTCCATTCCTCATTAACACGTGGCAGTAATGACATGAAATTTCATTTTCCATGATACAGGGGAGACTCCTTGTTTATTTTCAGTCATACTAAAAGTTGTGAGATTTTTTTGAAAAACAAGAAGATAAATTTTGCTTTAAAAACTTAGTGTGATTATTCTGACTTCTCACCTCCGTGAACTTGAATTTCAGGGATGTCAATTCATGTAAAAAAAAGTGAACTTGTTTTCATATGCGTGCAGATTGTAGCAACGATGAAAAAAAAATTTCCCTGAAAATGTATCTATTAGGCCTTTATTAATGGAAAATTCCTCAGCTCCATGAATCTCACCTCCGTGACAGACCTTATCAATGCCATTATTTCCGAGGGGAAAATAAATGATGGAGGGGAAATGCATCAATGATAGGCATTGTATCCAAAATTATAAATTGGCAGTATATACTCAAATTTACTAAATACTATTTTTAAACATACATTTGAAACTACTAATTAAACCGTACTTTAATTAAGAGAGCTTAATATTATACTCCCACTAATCATTAAAATAGCTCATTGTTTGCACAATTAACAAAATTACTATTTTGATATTAAATTGGCCTTGATTTTTAAATATTAAAAGTTTTTTTCTTTTATTAATGTCCGTGAATAAGGCATTTTTATTTTTATTTTTTTTTTTTTATTTATGATTAAAATAATGGGAACATAACTGGGAAATTGTTTATGGTTACTTCTAGTAGGCAACACTTTTATGTAAGAATGAAAAAAAAAAGGTTTTGAAATTGAAAAATATTTGCTTTCAAAAGTTACGTTTTCTGGAGAATGACCCATGTTATGAATTGCAATTAGTTATTTGCCAATCCATTGTTCCTTCCAACGTTTAACAGATTTCGGAGCAAAAAGAAAAAAGAAACTTCGCACTGAAACTTGTTTTGAGCCTACACACTAATTTTAAAAGTGCCTACAGAAAGAATTGCTTTCTTAAGAGTAATTTTCTAAGAATTTGAACTAGTGTGTGGCTTTTGATTTCAAAATTTTATGCGGCATTTGCAACCAGTATTTAGCAGTAGTTAGGATTGAATGTGAACTTTTGAATTTAATTTCTCTTTTTTTTTACCAAGCAACATAACCAAATGATTCATATGATTCATTGTCTTGTGTATTAAGAGAACCATAGATTCGGCGATGTCGTATTTTTCGTAGCTTGATTCCAGTTCTATATTCGCTGTGATTGGTCGATAGTGAGTCCCGGGTTCCGTTGCTTTAGGTTTGAAGTTAGGTGATACTGCCGCACCTCTTTTATTTCTTTTTGCTTTTCATTCGATAAATCTTCCCGCACCTTGATTGTTTTACTTTTACAAAAAAAGAAGTATTGTATTCGCAAAAAAATTTTCACTCAAAAATCGACAATTATTTCTATTTTACTAACAGCCGAATGTATATTGAATTTTTTTTTCGACTCGATCACACGTGGATAAGTGCCTAAGAACGTATAGACACGCGAAATATCCCTGAGTTAATTATAACGAATTTTCTCGTGACGTCTGTACGTACGTATGTATGTGCGTATGTATGTGGCATATCTCAAGAACAGTAAGTCCTAGAAAGTTGAAATTTGGTACGCCGACTCCTAGTGGGGTCTAGATGTGCATCTAATATTTTAATTGCATTCGAGTGTTTCTAAAGGGGGCTTTTGCCCATTTTTGGAGGGAAATCATTGTTAATTTCGATGCAAACTCAAGTGGTGTTATAATTTGGCGGACACTTGGCGATATATCGCCAGTCTTTTGGTCGCCAAGTTTTGTCGCTAGCTTGGCGACAAATTTGGCGATTTATTTATTTATTTATTTATTTATTTTAATCTGGTTTCAATTTGGCCACTGTTGGTGATATTTAGAAAGTACACTATTGAATCACATTAAAACTGCCAATAATGAGAAAATGACAAATTGGAGTAAAAGGAAGTCATGTGATGCACACTTCAGCTCGTTTTCACTTATACGTAGGCTGGTCAATAAGTAATAAGACTAATTTCACTACCGCGAAACCACTCATCGAAATTTTAGTTTCTTTAACAGGAAAAATGTCTGTTGTCTGCATTAACAAAAGATACCGATAGTTGGCGGTTACAGATTCATGTTCCTGAATATCACGTGATTGAATTGCAACCTGTTGGCGGGCGCCTACAAGACGCAGCTAGTTGTCAAAACGGAAGCGTCGTCGGAACAATGTTATGCGATTAAAGTTTGCATTCGTCTGCAAAAATCAGCATCGGAGATCTTTGATATGATACGTGGAGTTTTCAACGATGAAGCAATGCTTAGGTCAGTACTTTTTGCTGGCATAAAGCTTTTAAGGAAGGCAGACAAATGTGGAAGATACTGAACGTCAGGGACAATCTTCAACGTTCCTCACAGAAACAATGATTAACACTGCTCTATTATCATCAAGGAGGAATCACAGAATTATTTTAAACCAGTGATTTCTTGCTGTTTTCTTAACTTAAGAAACCATCACGAGGCAAACATTTTGAAAGCAACAAAGCATGTCCAAACTCTGCGCAGGCGGTTTTGAATAAGCTCTCACAGACGTACCGTTCACAAGTTTTTAAGAAGTGGACAGATTGTTTTAATCAATGCCCGCTGAAGTTATTCTTAAAAAAAACATGTAAATTATGACGATTAAAGTTGTTCTGTATTTTTTATAAATTTAGTCTTATTACTTATTAAACAGCTATCGTATTCGCAACTCCAGAGCTCGAATACGCTACCTTGCGGTGATTAACAATACTGTCGAAAAAGGTAAAACATTCCATTCCACGTGTTTTCTTTGGGATAAATTACAGGCTTTAAACAGTTTATGGTGTAATGTAATTTCAGAAAAATAGCAAAGAAAGTTTCCCACAAACACGATGAAAAATTGCTGTCATTCACTAAGCGTCAAAGCAAGTTATAAGTTACGGCATTTGTTTGTTTTACCTTTGTCATCCGCCATTAGATAGTGCCTGCAGCGTCCCTATAGTTTATTGGAGTAGCGAATTTTTAACAGGTGTTTTGTTGAACTTTACAGACGATCGAAAAAGACAATATTTTATACTAATCATTCATAATTTTATGAATTTACTTTGTTTGAAATAACTATCTCACAGTTTGTTATGAGTAAGAATTTCAATTGTACACATTTCTCACTGCATAAATAATTTATTTTTCGATAATTGCTTCATTTGATATGGTATAGCTGTTAAAGGGTACAGATTGATTCATTCATTTTTCTGCATAACATGTAATGTAAATAAAAACCTGAAAAGATAGTCCAAATTTTATGCATAACTATAAAGTTTGGAAACATTGAGAAAAGAAATTTGAAAACAGAAAAAAAAGCGTTTCAAAGAAATTATAATAATGTTTGGAACTGGAAACTTTAGAAACAAAAACTTCAGAAACTTTTTTTTTCTTTTTATAGTTTTTAACGAGTTAAAGTTCCATTTTAATTTGAACTCATTTTTTTTTAATTTAATGATGTTTAGAAAAACATAATCAAAATTAGGATTAAAAGCGTGTTTATAACTTGATATTTTATATGAATATACTAATAATGAGTACTAATTTCAAGACTAACTCTATTCCAAACCAAATGAAACAGACAAGTTAGTTTTAAAAAAAAGAAATGAAAATTCATTTCTTTCCGACCAGCTCATGAAAACAACGTGCTCAATAATAAACGTACATCCGTCCTTCCGAATCTTGAAATTAAAGTACACCGTTCTAAAAATGTAATGTTCTTTTAACATCACGGACTAATGCACGCATCTTAAAATCGAATAGGGGAGAATTGATTTAGCAAATCTAAATGTAATAAAGTAGGTACAGCAAGGCTTTCATCTATTACATGCTTCGTACTTACTGTGTTTGAACACCGTTTTACGACTGGAAATAGCGACGAAGTCGGGATAGTAAAGGGGGAGCCTTTGAAGCAGCACTGGCCCAAGTCAGGACTTCCCAAAACTTTTTTTATACCAGTTCATCTGGATGAAAAATTTAAAAACCTGAAGAGAAACATTAATTTTTTTGTGGCATCCTATAATTTGCTAAAATTTAACATTGTTGAATATGTACAAACGGATGGTGTATTTCATTTTACTTTTTTAAATGTTTTTTTGTGGAAAGGCATCTTTATCGAAACAGATTGACAATTATAGAAAGGAAAATTACTTTTCTGCATTAAAAAACTTTAAATATTTATTAAAACTGTGGTTATACGTTGCATTTGATAACAGGAATGAAGTAAAGGTAGTTATTTCTAGCAAACTATTGAATATGATTAATTATAGGCAACAAAAGGTCTCGGTAACAGAGTAAAGCAAATTGCCATTGTTTAGACAGACCTTTATATTTATATAAAATAGCAGACAAATATTCATGAACGAAATATATATCAGGTAAAAAAGATTTAAAAGAATTACTCTCCAGAAATGATTAGTACCATGTAGTTAATCTCATGCAGTAATTAGTGTGTGTAAAGTATTAACATTTGATTCAGAAGAAAAAAACAACGTATTAATTGTCCTAGTTGAAATAAAAGTATTTTTTAAAATTTAGTGCTTATAGTACAGCATTAATGTATAGATATTTATAGAAGTGCATTGCTCCTATTGCTTTTCACTATATAAAGTATGAAACAATGGAACCGACGCATACCCAGAAATATTATTATATACATTACTGCGACTATATAAGCACATCCAAGTTCATTTTTAATCATAATAATATCAGGGAATGTAAGTTGAATAATACAGGACTGAATACGGGTTCTTTACTGAAGGTCTGCAATGCGAATTTGACTATGAAAAATGCGAAAACTCCAAAAAAATACTAAAATAAATCTTTTACAACTAGAAAGTTTGCAAGGACATAGAAGCTCATAAGAGTGTGTTTTATACTTTGGTTTCGTGTCAAAAAGGGAGTGAAAAGATTGTAAAATCAACCCCTGGAAAAAAAAATCAGGTTTGATGATTTTTGAAATATTTCAAGGGGGAATAACAACCGAGTCCTCCGACTTGTTCTAAATGTTCATGCTTTTGACCTCTGTATCTCTCTAGCCCCACAGAAGAGTTTTAATGGCTAATTTTATGCTCTCTTCCCCTCCATATAAAAATAATGGGTAGGAAACTGTCGAAAACTGAAAAAAATCGGGAGACACCTTCATTCATTGTGGAAATAATAAGGTTATCCAAAAGAACTGCGCTAAAAATAAATTGAAAATAAATAATTTTAATAAAAAACATCACTTCAACCATCAGTTTGTAAAAAACAAATGATATGCATCAAAAAAGTTAATGTTTTGTTGAATCAAAAATTAGTAATTTAAAGATTAAGTTGCAAACTGGATGACGTAATCATATGCATAGTTAGAACGAACAAAATAGCTGAGGGAAAAAAGAGTGTCATCAAAAGTTGGGGTGAGGCCATCATAACTTAAATTTAGGAAATGTTCTACTAATATTTCACTTAGTTTTATACACTTTCTAAACTTGTTTTGTTTTTATTTTGTACATTTTCATACTACATGTTGCAGTAAGGTTTGCAGAAAAGTACATTTATTTATTGTTAACAAATGTATTTATCTTAGTTTCTTGTTGTAGGTATGATTAAAAAGAATATTTTGGGAAATAATTTTTGCGTCGATTAATCTGCAAGATTTTCCCGGTTATAGATAATCGGTAAAGTGGCTAGTTACAGCCGATTACTCTGCGCATCCCTAATTTTGACTCCTGTGCTTCGTTCACTTAGAATTCTACATTCAACAAACCAACACGAGTCGTCTTATTTTCCTCCCTTAGTTGTTTTGAGTTATAGAGTGACCGTGATGTTGCATTCGTATTAGGCCCGGCTGGTTGCGTGATGGTTAGGCGCAGGCCTACTACGTCTGTGGACTTAGGTTCTGACCTGGGGTGGCCAATCGGCGAATTTTCGAGATGCAGAAAATCATCAGCGCCCATGTGGTATGATTACCAGGCATGTAAAAGATCAATTGGCTATTCGTTTGGCTTAGAATATCCCTCGGCTAAATTAAATTCCTAGTGCAATTTCACATCAAAAGAGAACCCAGGTGCCTCCATCTGGTGGAAACTGGGCGTCCACATTATTCGTGCCATTGACATCCTGCGCCTTAATGGTGGCGCATGAAAGACTGGATGCCGTATCGGGGGACCGCACTAGGTTTGTTACAGGCTAAATAGCGTTAGACGCTGCCCCCATTAGAAAAAAACAACATTTGTATTAGTAATTAAAATAAAGTTTTTTCTTGAAGTTTCAAACATAATAACGTATTTCAGAACCATTGTTTCGGGTTCATTTAAAAAGTAACGATTTGTACGTTTTGCGGGCGTGACCGTACTCTCACACATACTAGGCCTTCAAATCCTTATTTTTCAAGTACATTTTCTTCTCCAGAAAGTTGATAATTCATGTTAAAATACATAATGCTTCCTTACATTAAAATACATCACAATTAAACGCCGAAGCTGAAAAATCTAAGGATAATGTCCAAAAATACGCCATAAAATGTCCCAGGTGCAAAAATACATCGAGCATTAGATAGACTAAAAGACCAACCAAAAACTGCCTTAAACCACTTTCCCACTCAGGCGAATGTCCATAAACTCACGGCGTGGGTCAGAGGGAGAGAGAATTCAGTCTCCTTTTTCCCAAATCCGGAACTGTCCCGCCTGCGGCGTAAAGGCTTTAAATCCGAAACTGAAAGGGGTATCTACGAAATGGTGTCTACAGGAGAAGTTCCAGTCGATGGACTGCGGGCCGCAGAGGACCGTGACGAGCTTTACGCAAATGGATTCGTTCCGCTCAGAAAACCTCGAATCCAAAATTCGTTATGGTTAAAGAGATAATCTTCGACATAAAATCTCGAGGCTGAGAAAACGGGGTAAGGGGGATGAAGGCTTTTTTTTTTTTTTTTTTTCAAATAGAGCAGGCGCGGGAATGAAGTCATTTACGGAACTTGCAATGTATTAAAAAATGCAGTGTTCTTGGGGACACCATTGCAAATGTTAGTTACAATAATTGATATATTTTTGTAGTTAATTTTTTTCATTTGTATAACTTCAGATCAAAGCATGTTTCAATTAAGAGCTTAATTATTCCTTTCGATATTTTTTAAGCTCAGTTAAAGAGTTTATGGAAGAAAAAGAAAATGGGAATGGTTAGAGGTTGCAAAATTGTGCTCCAGCAGAATTTTGAAACTTATCAATATCGAATCCAACATATAGTTTAAGGTACAGTAAAAGGGAAGAAATAGGAAGAAGGCTTATGTTTTCCTTTTTCAATTTACGTGGGCACGGAAATTAAGTCATTTATAGAACTTGCTTTGTGGGACAAAATATAGCGCTTTTTAAGATATCATTGCAAAAATTACTAACAATTAATTTGGTATATTTTTTACCGCTCATTTTTCTATTATGGTGATTTACATCAAAGCATATTTAATTAAAAGGCAGAATAAAACTTTTCTACTTTTCGAGCATAGTTTGGAACTCTATCAATGTCTTAAAACATTTAGCTTGCGGTACGTTAAAATGGTGGAAACTAAAAGAAACTTCTATAAAATTAATATTACAAATTTACATTCATAAAATACATTAAGAAATTTATCTGTCGTAGTGTTAAACTTACATGTTAATGGCTTGGATTTTTTCCTTGAAGATATGCAGTTACTTTTTCCTCTTGCGCTACCTTATCATAACATTTTCAAACTTCAAAGTATTATCCCTCCAGAATAATATTATTGTGTAACTAATCTTAGATACAATAATTCACATATAATCCATATTTTCTATTGTTATGGCTTCGGACTTACAATTAGTTTATTTATTGATGTGAATAATTAAGCTTTCTGTTTTATACTCAACAAGCCATAGGTTTACCACCAGTTTCGAAAACAATTTAAAATCCCATCCTTTCACCCCTCAAATATACCAAAAGATATGATTGAAACTGAAAATCAGGAGCTAAGAAAATTTTGTGTCGCGAAACTGGGGGGGACACCAAGCCATATCGACCTCTTTGAGAACAATAAGCGCAAATAAACATGTACGATGCAAAGACAGCACCTTTACAAAACTTCTAAATGATGTTGTATGGCAACACCTATAAGAGCTACTAGTACCATCTCGGCACAATACAAATGAGATATTCCAACCATTTGAGCCATTTATCCCCTCATTTTCAATTTTGTCACGTACCTTTAAGCGTCTATGCACTTCATTTCTCAAAATCTCAAATTAACTATGAGGTCTGATAACTCGAGCAGCATTATATAGCTCTACTGTACAAAAGTTCTAAATGATGTTGTATAGCAACACCTATCAGGACTAGTACCATCTCTTGTCACAATATAAATGAGATTTTCCAACCATTTGTGCCATTTATTCCCCTATTTTTGATTTTGGCACGTACCCTTATGCGCCAACGCCAGTGGCATACCGAAGGGGTGGGGGTTTTGGAGGGTGAAAACACCCCCCTCCCCAGAGCCATTGGTTTTAACATAAATGCAAACTGTAATACAGTAGTTTTTGCATATGAAAGGGCTGTTTTGATTTAAAAAACCTTTCAGACGGTATTTTTGATCAAAAACCTCTTTCTGAAAATTTTTGATCAAAAAAAACCTCCACTTTTCAATTAAAAAAAACCTCTTCAGAAGGTGTTTTTGATCGAAACAGCCCCTCCGAAATATTTCTGGCTGCGCTAATGGCCTACCGCACTTCAATATTGTTCTCAAAAATTCAAATTAATTATGAGGTTTGTTAACTCGAGTGGCATTACACTGCAGTAATTTTTTTTTTGTAACCATGTTCAAACGAGTAGCATTTCAGCTAAACTAAAACAGGACGTAAAACATGTCCACTGCCATTCCCTTCATCCCTCTCCTCCTTATTATCGGTCATATACTCCATTTTTACGGAAGATATAGCAATAGCAACCACAATCCAGCTAAATCACTTCTCAATTTCCCGTAATCTCTACCTATGCATCATCTCGGGATAGAATCCCATAAGCTTTTAATAAACGACACGAGTGCCTCCGAGTCATAAAGCGGCGCATTTTTCAAGGGATACACCACCAGTCATTGGATTCAGTATCTCTGTTCGAACACAAGACACTTGAATCCCGTTCCACATTATTTTCTCCGAAAGAAATTGCTCGTCAATTTCAAATCTCTCTCGACCTATTTACTCTCGGAAAAAGCCCGATTTTAGATGGCTTTCAAATGTAGAGAGGGGATGGAGTCATTTATGAAGAGTGTAGATAACGGGAGCTGTTCTGACACGACGTGATTACGATGCGACATGGCAGATTGAACCGATTCGAAGAAGAAACCAAAGTGTAATTAAAGTAATCATCTAATTTAGATATCCAGGATTATACTTATGTGGGAGCCCATGGGAGGTCAGTTCTTTTACTTCATTTAAATGTCATGGGTATTTTAACTTTTGAGGCTGTGAAATGCTAAGAAATGCAAGTGGAGATTTTCAAGTTTTAAATAAAACACGTACAAAGTTCAAAAAGGTTGGTAAACTTTCAGTATTTTAAAAAAAGAAATCATACTAGGAATATTTATCTAGGATAATCTTTTATAACTAGAAAGTCACCCATCAAGTGATGACGGGTGAAAATTGCTTCTACATTTGAACGAAGCCACTGCCTGTTTGGTGATAGTTTGATTATTGAAATTTGTAACCCAAACTCCTGTGGATGAACCCTAAACGCCAGTAGGTAGCGTTCGTTGTTGACCATTTTTAAGTTTCTTTATTCCCCTGAAATGACACAGTCTTACCAGTAAAAAAGTTAAGTGACCAGATCGAGTTCAGCCTTATGACACTAAAGTGTTTCCCTGCATGTTAAATATTACCAAGGCTTCACTCGATGCGTGTCTTATCAGGCTCAGTCATTTCTTAAAAGATCAAAGGCGCCGCCTTGCCCGTAAGATGGCGCTGTAGTATAACCGGGGGAAATCATTTGTTTACATTAGTTAACGTATTATTTCTGCTGTAAAAAGTGATGTTTTTTCAATCTTTAACGTAAAATTTCATTGATGGTTAACCGATGTGTAGTACAGGTGAATTGATGCCGGAACGGCGTATCTGGTCTGTATTTCAAGGAAAATAAATTCCCTTTTCAGGTAAAGCTGGTCCCAACTCAGTATTCAACTATTTCTCACTGGCATTCTCTTCTGGTAAAATGCATCCCTGAAGCACAGGGAACTCCAAAGCATTTTGAACCTTGGTCTCACTTTTAATAAGTCGGCCCCAGGGATTACGTATAATTTTTTTGAGACATTTAATGTGAGTTGATATCGATAAGGGTTCGAACATTACGCTTCCTCTAAATTTAAAAAAAAAAGTCTGAGAAGGAAACCTTGTTGTTTTTAACTTATATAGTATTTTACTGCATATTTAAAGGTGGTATTTAATGGCGCAATCGTCAAGATTTCGACAATAATTGTTTTATTTTCACAATATCGGTAAGACTGTAATACATATTTGCTCTTTTGATATTATTTAGTTACAGGTACGTCGCTCAGCTTGGTGAATTTTCTCTTTACCTTTATTTGGCGAAAACTGAAAAATTGCACTTACATCATCGTCGGCAAAAATTAAAATATAAGGCAAACATTGTCGTATGTTTGCTTCTTTTTCTAGTTTTACAAAATTTACACACTTTCAATTTTTACTTATGACAAGGTTAATTTATTCTGCTGATTATGTCACATAATAATGGAGAACTGAAATTGATTTAGCGAAATATTTTAACGAGATTTCTCATATTATTTTAACATCTCGTTTTTTATTTGGCGAATTATTTTACTTTGTTTTGATTAAAAATCCGCGAAAAAAACAAAATAACATACTACTTCGAAAAATAAATAAATTCGATAATCGAAAGCATTTAAAGTTTTATTACATATAATTTTATTACCTATATATTTATTAAAAGTTTCAATAATCCTCTCAGTAAATGAAACCACCCACGAAACGACACTAAAAGTTTCAGTAAAATATAAAAAAAATCCGCTGAACAAACTATATTTGACAACAATAAAAGCTTCATTTTATTGAAACGAAAAAACCGAATACAGGGACAACAAATAAAATGAAAAATAATCGCGAAGAGTTAAAATGCATCGTGACGCACATACACAGTGGCTCCCAAAAGTCTTCGTACACCTACGACTTTCAATGAAATAGGCATTGGTTAGAATTAATATTTCGGAATAGGTATTTAATTATAAGATCTATGATCAATTTTTAACAAAACTACATGGAAAGTTTTTTAAAAATATTAAAACTTAATTTTTTAAAAATCAAAAACCAAAAAGTGCCGGAAATTTTATCTCACAAAAGTCTTCGTACACTTTAAAAAATGTCTGTATATTATTGAATAATATAACTTTTTGTTAAGTTATTATTTAGTAGAATATCATGCAGTATCAACAACATCTTTTAAACGCCTGGGAATAAATTTCATTCTTTGTTTTTTTTTTTTTTTTTTTTTGCTTAATTTCTTAGTAAGTGTTCAACCACTCTTTGAGTCTTACTGTTTCTAGCTCTATTTTCGTTTCTAAGCCGTATTTTCGTAATCTAGCCTGCAGATATCTCTAAATATGTTACATTAAGTTCAAATCTGGAGATTGAGGGGGTATTTTCTAAACTTTAGGACAGTTTTCGAGGCAACAGATGCAAACGTTGAAAACCGTGTGATTCTTATCGTTATCTTGATAAAAAAAAACAAAGTTGTTTTCAATAACCAAATTTTTATCAAAAAGTTCATAATTGGTTTTTAAAATATTTAAAGGAACAGCATGATTCATTATTTTATCAAAAAATTCCAAACTGCCAAGTCCTGATGCTGAAATGCACCCTCGTACAAGAACCCCTTCACCGTCCTGATAAACTGATCCAACTAAGTTCTTTAGATTAAGTTCCTCACTTTTTTTTCTATTTACAATTATACAACAACTTAACAAAAATGTTAAATTAGTTTTATCTGTTAGTAATACGTAATTTCAAAACGTTTTGAGCTTATTTATCATTGATTTTGCGACGAAAAGCGCAAGCTTTCTGATTTTCGCACGGCCAAGAAAATTTCTGCGGGAACTGGTCTCAATTAATCTAGCTAATCCGAGAACTTGCAGAACAATTTTAGGTGAAAATTAAATGTACAAATTTTCATTTAACTCTGCAGAAACTTTTATAGCACTCAAATGTGTAATTTTCATAATTTTTTTTTAATCTTTAAATCTCCGATCACGCTTTGTCAACTTTGCCGGTTGACCTTTTCTTCCCTTGTTTTCGGTCCGATTCTCTTCTTTAAGGCATTTTATCAAGCACTTTACTATACAATGGAATAAATTAACTAATTTAGAGGCATTTCAAACCAATTCACTGATACTGTGAGGAAAAGAATTCAAATTTCGAATGGTGTTTCTTGTTTTTCACGAATACTAGCCATTTTAAAGTAATAAGCACAATATTAAGGATTAAATAAACAAAAAATTACAGCCAAATGTCTTATAAGGGTCAACACAATGCAAAAATGTTGAAAAAACGGCATATGATAATTTTAATCATGAATTTATTCAAAAATATTTGAGTGTACGATGACTTTTGTAGCGGGTTATTTCTCTGTCTCTTCGTTTTTTCACCCATTTCAAAAAGAGGATCCGTTAATGTTTTGAAAAAAGTACTGGGTTGTATTTAGAATGACATAGGAATGATGTGAAAAAATATTGGACTTCATATTCGAATTTAGTTTCGCGTTATTTTGGTTTTACTAAAAAATTTTAAAGTGCACGAACACTTTTGGGAGCCACTGTATGTAATTCTTTGGCGTCACAAAATATGACAGCATTATATTTCTTGCCACTTAATATTCACATTAAAATCATGAGGGAATTATCGAGTCGCGGAACATGTGAAATTGGCGAAAACTATTTGCTAAAATTGCTGTCGCCAATGTTTGTTCTTTTGATACTTTGATTGAACTTTTATTGTTTTTTTAATTAATTAATACATTTATCTGGCGAATTATTTGACACTTTAATTGATCCTTGGCTGAATACAGTAACATGGTTGCTTCCTAATACTGCTTAGTTTTGATTTGGCGGATTACGAAATAGCTTAATTTAATTTTCCATTTTTTTATTTATTTTTTCATTTTAATGTAACTTTTTATGCTACTTAATGGCTTTTTTTAAAAATTTGATCTTTAACAAATAATTTAAAAATTTGTGGAACTTTTCATGCTTTTTTGTGCAATAATGTATTTATGTGGCGAAGTTTCTCCCCTTTAAATTTCCTCACAATGCGTAAACATTGGAATACCGTTTACCTTTTTAACAGGCTTGTTTTTATTTTTTAACTGTTATTATTATTTTTATTTATTTATTTTTTCAGCAAGCAAAAGTTTTGTTCAAGAAAAAAAAAAGAAGGAATTTTTATTATTATTTTTTTAAAGGCTGAAATGTATAGGTTTATAAAAATCTTTGAATGAAAAGCTGCCATGTTTTCCTTTTTTGAAATTTTTATTGGCATATTTTTCCGGGTGAATTCATTATTGTTTCAATGTACTTTCAAATGATTTAAATTTCTTGTTTTTTAACATACAACGTACTCCTTTATGGTATAAATTGTAATTTATAATGATCGATACTAACGATCAGTTTTATGGCAAAATTTTTATTTGATATGTTTTCTACTTACTTTTCTTTAGAAAAATTGTATCTCTATGCATTTTTTGTGCATTTTAATAGTTCTTATTGTAAAAAAAACTAAAGATATGCTGGCTACAGCTAATAGACTGGAAGCTGGCACCGCTCTTCAAGAAAGGGTCTAAAGGGAGTGCGGGAAATTATAGACCTGTGAGTCTAACTTCGGTGGTTTGCAAAATTTTTGAAACATTGATAAAAATTAAGATAGTAAATTTTCAAGACACTAATAATCTATTGACTAGTTTTCAGTACGGTTTCAGGAAAGGTAAAAATCTTGTGCAACTAATTTATTACATTTCTATGATAAAGTTACCATGGCTTTGGACAATAAGAAGCCTGTAGATGTTGTTTACATTGCTTTTCAAAAAGCTTTCGATAAGGTACCGCATGTTGCTCTACTTAGCAAATTAGCTGATATAGGAATAGGAGGGAAAACTTTCATTTGGGTAAAAAACTGGCTGACCGGAAGGAAACAAAGGGTAGTTGTAAGGGATATTATTCTAATTAGAGTGAGGTTTTAAGCGGGGTTCCTCAAGGATCAGTGTTAGGGCCTGTTTTGTTCATTGTCTTTATGAACGATATTCACAAAAATATTTCTGGGAACATGAATTGTTTTGCTGATGATGTCAAGGTTATGGGGACTGTAGAAAATGAAAAACAAGCAAAACAGCTGCAAGAGGATCTAGATCATATTACGGAGTGGGCTGATAAATGGGGTATGGCTGTTAATGTTGGGAAATGTCAAGTGCTAGATTTAGGGCATGGAAATAAGTGTACACTGTCAAAAATGAAACGCTCAATTTTGACGATTCAGCAATCCTCGAGCACTATTTCGTTATTTTCTACGATCCTTTCGTCACCGAATCACGTGATATTTGACAAAACCAGAAATCTCAAATTTTTCACGAAATAATTTCGTTCCGATTTCGTCACATTATAGTGCATTCTGGGAGTTTTCGTTTCAGTCTTGTACTTACTCGTTAAATTATTTTACGGCAGTTATTCTAAAGGATTCATAAAAAAGGTTAGTATTTATTAAAATTTGTATGTGCAATGTGCCTTCTTTTATGTATTGTTACATTTTTGTTCAGTGTTGTGTTTATTGTTGTATTTAAAACACATTAAAATTGAAAACGATCTGTTCGATTTGGTTTGGAATTCTGTATAAACTAACTTTGAGTCACCTCCACGTTAGGCTTAACTAGCGTTATTTTTTTATTTACAAATGAAAATGTGTGTTTTGTTTCCGAAAACATACTTCCTTTATTTCCGTTAGACAATTGACAAAGATGACCAAAGCATTTTTACGAATTTAAACTTGCATAAAAAATTCCACCGTAGCTACAGCAACGTAGATAATAAATACAGCGCCTTGATAAATAGCATAGAACTTTGAAGCTTTTAATTTCAACGTCGAATATGTTACATGGTTATGTGTTTTCATTCTTCATGAATTTTACTAATATAATTCTGGTGAACGAAGTGTTTTTGTTTAATAATATATTTTTTTTTACTCTGCATTTTTATTTTCTTAAACAAATGTACCGCCCCCCATCCCCTCTCTAAGTATTGGTATTTTTTTCTTCTTCTACTCTACATGTAATATTTTATTCAATACAATAATAATTTATTCAGTAGCTCGCTCCCAAAAGTGTACGTAACATTTATCATTTTCAATGAAATATTGCTCTACCCATTAGGTAAGATTAATATTTTGGAATGGGTAAACAATAGATCTTCTATAGTTAATTCTTAACAAAACTACATGAAATATTTTAATAGCAAAATAAAATATGATTTTGAGGAAATTAATAATCAAAAAGTATTAAGAACTTTATCTCACAAAAGTGTTCATAAAAATATATATATATATATAATTCTCTTACGTGCCGGCAAATGAAGGGGTGAATTTCTAAACCTCTGTTGGCAACACTTCGCCGATAAATCATGTAAACAAACTTCTACGTTGTTTTGAAATCTTGAATCACAGAATACTCAACGAACTTTTTTTTTTTTTTTGAGATGAGTTTGAGTCGGGCTGTGGCCCATTTCAACCTTAATCAGCAAAGAAAAGCTCAAAGAAGGCAGGAAACCGTTCTTGAATCCAATTTAAGACGAGCCATTTCCAGAGTTGTATTCTCTGATTCGCTGCCGATAATTTTTAGCGGCTGGGGAATTTTCAGTCAGCAGTTCCTTCAACAGATCAGGTGCGTCACACAATGCCGATAACCGCACCTTTCCGTCATGGCAACATTTAGTATATTTATTTGCAGTATTACGCTCTTTCTGCCAATAAAGAGCACCACAAAATTCGCATTCTTCACACATTGCTCCACAATCATGTTCATCGGCAATGTTGTTTTGAACGCGTAGGCGCTTTGAGCGTCGTCTATTCTCTGCTTCAGTACGACAGTTCAGTTCAAAATGAATAACCGAGAAAGAATTTACTTTATTCCTTTTATTCTCAGCTGAAAGGTTTCGCCAAATTTGTTTAGGGTTATAGTAGTTTTAGTATTGTGCAAGCAAAGTAGCCTTGGCGAGTTTTCGCGTTTTTAGTTAAACCATTTTTTGTTCGTGACGTGGCAAGGATTCAGAATAACAACAAGAAGGACAAACGTTTGAGAAAATGTGTTTGGTGCTCTCTGAGCCTGTTTTTAGTCATGGCCAGCTCTATGTGGCATTATCAAGAACAAGATCTTTTGAAGCAGTGTCAGTTGTGGCTCCCAAACGGGACATTTTTAATTGTGTATATGAGGAAGTTTTCTCAGATTAGAATTAGAATATATAAGAGTGTAAATATGTAAATATATAAGAGTGTAAATAATGTAAATACATCCCTCGGGGGAGCCTGTAACCCCTAGAGGGCGCGTCCCCAGGTGGCGGAAAGGGGAATGCCTTCATTGGTTTTCCAATGGGTGGTAGAAGGGAAATAAAATACCTTCCGCGGACCAACAGGTAGAAGTGCAATCTCTCCAAAGCAATGACAGACACTTTTGTATCTATAATGGTAAAGTTGTGCACATTGCCAAGGCAGTCATCTTACATACAGCAAAGTTAAACTGTCGAAAATCTGGCTAAAGCAGACAAATTAACATTATGAACGTAATTTTCATATTGGTTAAATGGATGGTGACCTAAATGCAATTACCAACTTTAATTTTTACGGAAAATTTTAGCTAGGCTAATGTATTGGCATACAGCGAGCGAGCGAAGCGAGCATGGATCGCGAAGCGATCCACAGGGAACTGCGTAAGCAGTTCCGGGGGTTGGCGAGCGATAGCGAGCAGGGGGCGATAGCCCCCTAGTTTTTTAATAATTGCTTAGCAACCTTTTAAACAAGTCCATAAAAATCGAGGGAAAAAAGTACTTACTGCAATTAAAAATAAATGCAAACTGGCTATCAGCTTACGGTTCGGAAATGATACCCCCTCCCCTTTTTTTTTGTTAGGCTCGTTGACCGGACTTATTAAAGTCGCACCCTATGTTGTTTATGTAATGTCATTCCTTCTGCAGCTGTTTCCTGTTTATGTTGTATCAATACTTCATTTTTTGTTAAAGTCTGTTTCTTTCTTTTTTCTTTTGAATGAAGTAAAGTATTAATTTAATACAAAGCATTTTAAGTTACAAAGAAAATATTAATTTCCATAAAGAACTATGTATATCTTTTTGCTTTTCAGCTAAATATTTTCAATATTTTTTTTCAATTTTTCCCAAATTTAAAATAAGTTATTGAAGGTAACCTTGATTTAAAAAAAAAAAGGTAAGTTAGTAGCATGTTTGAAAATAATAACAATTATAAAGCGTTCTTTGTTGTTAGTTTTCACATTTAGTACGCTAAATTCTATGTTAATTTGTGTTACCTGATTTGTGATAATTATGAATTCTTCCATTATACATAGTTTCTACAGTTGAAATAAATGCAGCATCAATTTTATCGCCATATTTGCTGCCTCAAGGAATTATCAGCAAAAAAAAAAAGGGAATTCCCTTCAGAAGCATTTCATAGATGAACTACTAGTAAGTCCAAATTTAAGTTAGAGTAATGGTTTTTGCTGTAGACAAAGTGAAATGTTTATGTAAAATTTCAATTTAAAAATTGAAAGGAAAGTAAAAAGTATATGATAAAAACTAGCAAACTTTGCTCGATACGCTAGTCATTATTTTCATTACATACCTTTGAACTTCTTACTTGCAATTCTGTCTTAGCGTTGGCAGTGGTTGCATTAATGCTTATGGATCTATCTTAGTAAATCAGTAAGGTTCTAATCAATTATGTTATATAAAAGTACCTAATTTCCCTTGAAGTTCCAGACAGGTAAGTATGAAGTATGTACCAAAGTACTCCAATATATGAAGTATGTACTGCATGCAATAATACAGTTCCTGTATTAAACATAAATTTTGCGAAACAAGCATTCTACATAGAAGCAAAATTAATAAGACAAATAATCGATTGAAAAAAGAAAAAGGTAAGCTTTTTCTCAAGATTATCTAATTTCGTTTTCTATATCTAATTTTCGAACAAAGATATACAAACTTAAAGCTGTCCATTTGATTGCACTATTTCTTCAAAATTTATGGTATTAGTTTGATAAAAATCTTTTTTTTTTAATTTTTTTTATGCGATGCAATGAAGAAGTAAATCCCCAGCAATTTTCTCATGAGCAAATAATGATGTAACTCTGCATAAAAGTAACCTATGTCTTATTCTTCCAGAACCCAATGTCTGCTGAGGAAGTAGCACTTCTATATTCCCAGTAGGGCTGGACGATGTAGGAATTTTTACATCGTGATGCATCGCCAAACTTACATTGCGAGTAGTTGAAGCAGTTTGAATTATTCTACCCGCTATAGGCGGCAAACCCCTGATTAGGGGAGTTTTTCTTGCAAAAATCCAAGCTTTTGTCAGAATTTTCCCAAATTTGGAACGAAAATTACCCTATGGGAATTCACAAATATCAAAGGACAAATGTACAAAACTTGGAATAGATCCGACAAAAACCCACGCGGGGGATTCCCCATGCATAGCGGGATTAAAACGGGGGAATTCTCGAGCCTTAAATGGAATTCTATGCCAAATTGGAAAAAGATCTTATAAAAACTGGTTTTTGAAAGAAAAAAAAAAATAAATAAAAAATAGACCCCAACAGCTGGACGAAAACTATCCAATGAGAATTCCTGAGCATCAAAGAAGTTCTGTGCCAAATTCAGAAAAGATCCCACAAAAACTTGCTTTTTATAAGGAGAACCCCAATGGGGGTTGCCCTCCCCCCCATAGAGGAAGAAAAATTACCCTGCTTGAATACCCAAGCAACAAAAGACTTCTTTGTAAAATTTGGAAAAGATCCCACAAAAAACTTGGTTATTATAAGAATAACCCCAATGGAGGGGGTTGCCCCCCCCCCCTCCCATAGAAGAACGAAAATCATCCAGCTTGTATTCCCGAGCATTAAAATACCTTTGTGTAAAATTTGGAAAAGATTCGACAAAAACGTGGTTTTTAAAATAAGCACCCCCCATGGGGTTCCCTCTCCCCCCACAATAGAGGGACGATAACTACCCTTTGAATTCTCGAGCATCAAACGACCTCTGGGCCAAATTTAGAAGAAATCCGGCAGAAACTTGGTTTTTGTAAGGAGAACCCCCCGCGGGCGTTGCGCCCCCCCCCCCCCCCCACGGAGGGACTAAAACCATTGTGTGTGCATTCCCGAGCATCAAAAGACCTCTGTGCCAAATTTGGAAAAAATCCGACAAAAACTTGGCTTTTATAAGGAGAACCCCCGTGAGGGTTGCTCCCCCCCCCCTCCATAGCGGGATGAAAACTGCTCAATGAGTGTTCCTGAGCATCAAGAATGAACCTCTGTGCCAAATTTGGAAAAGATCCGGCAAAACATAGATTTTTTGCAGGAAAACTCCCCTTATGGGGGTTTAGTTAGATACCAAGGGGAGTTTATGGGGCCGGACTAACATGCGGGTTTCCGTTCTTTTTTTTTTTTTTTTTTTGCTTGGATAAAAAAAAGCTTGAATGTAAGCAAACTTGTGGAGCACACCGATCTATCGGTTTAGAGGTTTTTTAATCTAAACCGGTGCAATGATGTAGGGTGTACTGTACATCGTATCGATTCATCGTAAAGCCCTAATTCCCAGATATCATTTCATATTGTTCTTTAACTTGAATTTGCAATAATTATTTTTACATTTTATAGAAATTGTCTATTTGTATTTTTACATTAATAAAAATTTTTTTTAACATCTTTTATGTGCCTCTTTCTTCAACAAATACTTGCCTTTTGCTTTAGGCGGAGGGAGGGGGGGGGGTGCAGGCCAGTGATTTCGATATTTTTTTTTCCCAAGTGTGGAAAAAGGTGTATACTCTTCAAAAAATTTATAGAAAACCAACTAAAAAACCACGGCCTTTCGTACGTAAAGACATAAATGTTCAAAAATCAAGGAGTGGGGGGAGGTCAATCCCCATACATGACCCCCCCCCCGTAAATGACGGGCCTCTGAGTGTGACTATGAGCATCAAAGTGAGAAATTATGGTGGTAAGATTCTGAAGTTAAGATTTGACTAAATCTTATAAAATACAGTCAAACCTCGTTAAAACGAACTTTAATGGATCATTAAAATCGATTATTCTTAACAGAATTCGTCTTATCCGAAAAACAATAAACAATAGGACAGGGATTACAAAAAAGTCCGTTTTAGAAGTAATTCTTTTTAAGCGTGTTCGAATTAACGAGGTTCGTCTGTATTCTCAAAAAAAAAAAAAAAAAAGAAAACTAATCAGCTCAAAAAAGAAAAAAGAAAAATTAAATAAATAAATAAACTCAAAAAAATAAAAAATTAACATGCTCAAATATGACGAAATTAATTTGACGAAACTAATGCTCTCAAAACTACGAAAATAATTGTCGATTCGACGAAACTAGAATGAAGAAATATTTCGTTACATTTGACGAAATTCGCATCTTCAAACCAGAGACGAAAGCAGTTTCCTCAATTTGACGAAATGTTCGCTCGGAGCATATCCCTGGAAGCGATTTCGTCAGAAACGAAGAAAATTTCGTCGAATTTGAAAGTCCATTTCTGAGAGTGTACAAGTTATTATTTGCAAGGTTCAGTCATTAGTCAGGCAGACAAAGTTACTGATCTGGAGGTCTTAATAAGTCAGGATTTAAAGTTTAGCCAACAGTGCAGCATTGCTAGTAACAAGGCCAATAAGATGCTTGGGTTTATCAATAGATCTATTTCAAACAAATCTAAAGAAGTTCTTCTGCCCTTATATAGAAGTTTGGTAAGACCTCATTTGGAGTATGCTGTTCAGTTTTGGTCTCCTTATCTTAAGAAAGACATTAATGTATTGGAAAGGGTTCAAAGGCGAGCTACAAGGCTAATAAATGGACTTGCTCACTTAGACTATGATTCCAGGCTTAGAAGGCTAAAAATGTACAGTCTTGAGCAAAGAAGAGACCGAGGGGACATGGTTCAGTTGTTTAAATTTATTAAAATGAAAGACGTTACGGGGCTGAAGTTTAGCACTGAAAACAGGACAAGGGGTCATTGTTTTAAGCTATTTAAATCTCAGGCTAACATGGATGTTAGGAAAAATTATTATTTTAGCAGGGTAGTGGAACCTTGGAACAGTTTACCGGAAGAGGTGGTAATGAGCAAGGGAGTAGATAGTTTTAAGAGGGCCATTGATCTTCACTGGGGATTGTAAATTGACTAGGACCAGTCTAGCTGGGCCCAGAGCCTGTTGCTGGTCGTCACCTTTGCATTTGTATTTGATATCAAATTGAGATATTCACCATTTTCAGAATATGTTTTTAAGAAATAACTAATTTTGAATTAAACTTTAAAGTATAAGAAAAAAAAATACTAAAAGTTCTTTGAATGTTTCCATAAATATATTTATCAACTAACAAAAATATCAGGCGTTGCCTGGGTTAGTAATAATTATGAGTAATAATCGCTACTTTCATTTGTTTTCTGTTTTAACTGATAAATATATTTATCAGTTGTGCTTGATGAAGCATATGTAATTAATTATTGCATAATAAAACCAAAAAAATACTTTTTCTTGATACAAATTATTAAGCATTGTTCATACGTTTAATAGACAGTAGGGTTTCGTCCATAAGATGTAATGTTTAATTATATAATATTACGCATTATTTCATTCAGAGCCAAATTTCCAATGTTTGTTTTTTATTAATTGGAAGCAGAAATTACCCCCCCGCAACCCCCCCCCCCAAAAAAAAATAACAGTATTTCTAAAACATTTATTCACATACGTTTTCGAACAGAAAACTTCTTTTTTAAGCTCGTTTCAAATTGTTATTCAATGTATAAATAGCAATAAATGGTCACTCCTATTTATATTTATTGAAGGTTTGCAGTTACATTACTCAAATAATTTTGAAACTGCTTATTGCGAAAAGTTGGAATAATTAATCACAACATTTTTTCATACACGGAATTTACATTGATGTGTCTTCCTCAGCTTATATTCATCTGAATTTGTTTCCAAACTTAATTTTTCTTGAAAACGAAGTTTCATATTTTTTCACTTTTTGCCTAAAATATCTTTTCAAACACTTTTCCTCAGGAAGAAAAAAAAACCGCTTTTAAATTAACTCAAAAGCTTTTGAACTCAATTTTGAATAACTATTCTCTTTAAGAATAATCTTATCTGTTGTTTATATAGTTAAAAGTTGCTACAAAATCCACCAGATGTCACTGGAGTCTGACCAGGTTTTTTGTTTGATTGATTGGTTGGTTTCATACTACAACTTTTATTGAAATGACTGAGCCTGATAAGACGCGTATCAAGTGAAGCCTTGATATTACCAACACACATTATCAAATTATCATGCTGTGGCGCGAGTTTCATAGTTGAAACTCGTGGGTTATTTGATCATCAGCTATTATACATATGAGGAAGAGTCCAATGAGTTTTAAAAGTAAAAAGTTCAAACATGGAAAGCAGTTAGAAGACAAATGTGCTCCCCCCTCCCCCCATATCGCTTGTGGTTTTATACGGAACTGACACACGATGATGCTGAAGGTGACGCGAGTGGTAACTGAGCAATGATGATGAGTAGTGGACAATAAAATAAGAAATATCGCCGATTTTGTTAGTAGTAATAGTCGTTTTTTTATTTTATAAGTTCTACTGCGTTTATAATATGTAGTATTTTATTAGAACTGCGATTTCAAATTGCCCCACGGTCACGTGAGGGAAAATTTGGACTAACTTTTCCGTACTTCAATATACAACTTAATAAGGGAGGAAAGTTAAAAGTTCGTTGACCTGATGAAAGTGCTTGATTCTTGTGATTTGTTAAGCAAAAGAAGAAAAAAATTGTTTTATTTTTTTATTTTTTATAAGTTTACCTGTCATGTGTGGGCAGGGCCGTGCCCTCCCTGTGTGCAAGGTCGTGCGACGCACGACGGTGCCAGAGTCAAAAAAGCGACGAACTCTACCGAACAAAAATGCTCCGATTGGATAAGAAAAATCTCCGACCAAAAAAACTGAACTTTTCATTCAATCTAAAGGTGGTGAAGAAATTATACTGCTCATTGAAACCAGCCATCCGTTTTGCTTCCTTTATCTAACAAGAAAAAATATTGCCTTGTTGCGTCTAAACATGCTTTTCAAAAGCGCAAACTTTTGCACTGAAAGCACGTGACGCTAATTAATGGATACATTCGTATTTTTCTTCGTAATGTGGAGCTGTAAATGCTATTTCGGTATGCCTATAGTACATGAGGTCGAGTATACAAGGCGCAAGAACTTTGCTACTCCCCACTAAGGTTCCTATGATCAATGGCGTAGCCAGGATTTCATTTCGGAGGGTGCCGCTTCCGAAAAAAAACCCTATCCAATACCAGATGTCCTTAAACCCGAGTTTGCTAAAAATCCTTTAAGAAGTTAATATTTCTGATTTTTTAAACGTTTTTAGACCATGCTTTGGCTTTGAAGTTTCTTCTTACCAGAAGGAATAATTGCCTTCAGTCGTGAGATTTTTTGTTTTGTTTTTTTTTGTTTTTTGTCAAATCATTACGTATTTTTATGAAAAATGGAGGAAAAAGTGTTTTCAAATTTGATCGATCCTTGCATTACATAAGTAGTGGAATTATATAGAATTCTATGCACTCAAATTCGAGTTTTTTTTTTTTTTTTTTTTTTTTTTGTGCTGTTCAGGGAGACAACGAGTAAAAATGGATATTCTCCATTTTTGAAGTTTTTTACTCATTTCGGGGAGGGTTTCGACTCCCTGGATCCACTCTTGGCTACGCCACTGCTTGGTGCAATACGTATTCTTGTGATTTTTAACTACTGTTCGTGGTAAATCGACTGCTTCATGTTATCATACCTAAAAATTTGTTAAGCACATTTGCATATTATTTACTCGTGCGTAAAATTTATATAGTGTAGACAATGGGCTAACTTTTTAGCTCCGTAAAGTAACGACTTGATCATAATTACTTGATTCTCTAATCCCCGGCCCTTTTCTTCAACTATTTGTGTGTTAAATTTAAAAAAGAGCTTTGGACAATGTATATATTTTAGATATTAAATTCAATGCTTTTCTAACGATTCCGTACTTTAGAATTTACTTATTTTGCAGGAAAAAATTTAAATTTCCGTTTTTAAGATGGAATGTCCTCTATATTATTATGCTTCAATTTAGAAATATAATCAGTACTCTGTTGTCTTTTGACAGGCATAAAAGTTTAACTATTCATCAATTAGAGATATATTTATAGCGTTGACTTTAATATTAGAATATTTTCTTATCCCAAAACGCATTAGCATATTAGATGGGCTACTGAACTTGAAATAACTTTGAGGTATGAAGTAAAACTGTACACTGTATTCATAAATTTAATATTTACATATTTTAATAAATTAAATTAGAAACCTATTTTTTCCACATTATATTTGACTAAAAATCCTCACTTCTAGTGTTAACTAGATTTTTCTCGAACACCAAGGCTTAAAATCGCTCAAAAGACATTTGCACGGCGGCGCCGATCAGGCTTGGTGCGGGCCTGTGTCTGGAACACGCTTTTGGATATCAGCTTCTTAATTCTTTTAATGTATCCTTTGAGCACGTTGCTGCAAGTTTATTAAATAGTATTTAATTTGCTTTCCTACTAATTATATTTTGCTGTTTGTATCAAAAAGAATCAAATAGTGGGCTATGCCACAGAAAAGTGAACATTTTATGTTTTGCTGTTTGTATCAAAAAAAAAAAAAAAAAAAAAAATCAATTAGTAGGCTATGCCACAGAAAAGCGAGTATTTTGTCCTACACGTGACAGCTCTACATTTCGCCTCAAGAGTTATGTTGAAAAAATGCAATAAACAAAGTTTTTTTCTCTAGGAAACTACTCATACGCATGTGATTTCTTAGAGGGAAAAGTTGCTTTATGCTTCTTCTAAAATTAAATATTTTCTTCCCCCTTTTTTTTAGTGTCAGTGTCCCCCCCCCCCCCCAAGGAATGAGTTCCTAGTTTCTGACTAGGCTGACATGGGCTCTCGTCGGACCTGCCAAAAGAATGCACAGAAAAAATGTTCGGCAAAGGGCCCCTACATTAATTTAGCCGTGGTTACTACTGTCTTTAATCCGGAAGACGCGATTGGATGCCCGGCAAGGATCACGTGAAGAACCTACAATTTCTCCTGCATTACAATGAAATCTTCATGCAAAAAGGTAAAAAATTCACGGAGAAAAGAAATAGTTTTTCTGATTTTGATTATTTCCCTAAACAAGCTTAGATATCTTGTTCAGAATCTATTTAATTTTTGTTATAGTGGCACTTAAACGGCTTTGCCCGTAGTAGAAAATTAAAAGGTCTTTTGGTTAGCCTGTATATTTTCAAATACTGTATGATGAATTTCTCCCCAATTGGCTTGCCCATGTTCCGGTTCCACGTTATGATAACTTTGTAATTTACTCGTCCATCTTGTGATAATTTTGCTCTGGAAAATGTTCTTAAAGTTGGAATAGAAAAAGAACAAAATCGAATTTTCGAAAAATCGCTTCGACGTGCACACCCCCATGCTACAAACTAATTCTGTGCCAAATTTCATGAAAATAGGCCGAACGGTCTAGGCGCTATGCGCATCACAGAGATCCTGACAGACAGACAGAGATTCGGACAGAAAGACTTTCAGCTTTATTATTAGTAAAGATTGTTAATGTGTTAGATTGTCTACCTGGAAACCTGCTGCGTTCCTTTCCAAGTGTCTTTAACCCAAATATATTATCTAGCCCCCAATACGCTTTATTTTAATGATATATTATTTCAAAAATAAAAATTAATTTTCTATTCGCTAAGTGAATGACCAGCCAAGTGATTAAAGTAATTGATGCATAATTTCTTTTTCTTTTTTCCAAAAAAAAAAGACTTTTTTCCCCCTTTTTTTTTTTTTTTAACTACAAGACTAACGATTACTGAGCGCCGAAGTATAACCGAACTATAGCCGAAGTATTAAGAAAGAGGAAAACACAAATTTTTGAAACTTATGTCGCCATCTATGAAGTGAAACTCATACTAATTCCTTCAATATAGTTTGAAATGTAGTCAAACATATTGTTACAAATTCTGTAAATAGTAATTATTGTAGGAACGTAACCTGTAAATAGTTTCCCGTAATGAATATACAACCCCTTTTTCATATGGCTAAAATATACGACCCCTATTCCCTTTTTGTTCATTGATAAAAGTTGATAACGGACAACACATTTCGAGAAGCGTGTGGAATATTTGAGAAAATTCTTTTCGGTGTATTTAAGCCGTTAGCGATGGATAAACAGTGAGTTTCGATTGAGATTTTCGAACTGAGTGCATTTTTGCTCTGTTTATAGCGAGGCATTTCGCTGTGTTGTTTTCGTATTTGGAAGTAAATACGTGTGTAAACGGTGAGTTTACGGTGTTGTGTGATAATTGCTTAATTGCTGATGAATAATTTAGCAGTTGTTGAAGATCTTTCCTGTATATAGTGTAAATAAATCTCCTGTGTTTTTATCAAGAACTGTGTCTTCATTTCAAGAAAGTGGAAGTCGCACCGAATCCGTTACAATTGGCGTCCAACGTGGGGCTTCTTCTGGACTTTCTTGGAGTAAGTGTGACTTTGGACATTTTTTTCATAAAGACTGTTTGAATTTATAGACTTTGTTTTTATGGTGATTACTCGCGCAATGGATAACCAATTAAAACAACTTCTGGAAGCAATTAATGCTGCGAAAAGTGACTTGGCTGAAAGTTTGGCGGCCAATCAAGAGCAATTAAAAAATGATATGGCGGCTAATCAAGAACAATTAAAAAGTGATTTGACTGCAAGTTTTACTGCAAATCAAGAACAATTAAAAAATGACATTGCGGCTAATCAAGAACAATTGAAAAATGAATTAGCGACTAACCAAGAAATGTTAAATAGTGATTTAACTGCTAAAATTACTACAAGTCACGATGAAATGAAAAGTGACCTAACGTCGATGAAAACCATGATGGAGAATCAACTAACCGCCATGGGAGATAAAGTCGATGCTCTGGAAGAAAAATTTGATACTGTGGAAGAGCGCATCGCCAATATGGAAAATAAGTTGGAAGAAGAGGACAAGAAATTGACTTCATTTAAGGAAGAAATAATTAAGGACGTGGAAAGGAGATTGGCGACCGCGGAAAGCAGCTCTGTACAGTTTGGCGCTCCCACATCGGTTGCTCGACCGTCCATTAAACTTGCCACATTTGATGGGAAAACTTCGTGGCAGGTTTACAAAACTCAATTCATTATAGTGGCGGAAGCGAACGGATGGGACTCTGCTACCAAGGCCTGTCATCTTGCAGCATCCCTGAGAGGTGACGCAGCGGACATTCTCCAGATCCTTCCGGACAGCCAGCGCCTGGATTTCGCCGCCCTCACATCTGCGTTGGAGCTTCGCTTCGGTGAGAAGTGCCAGAAAGTATTCAGCCGACTCCAGTTTAAGTCCCGTTTCCAGAAAACCGGGGAAACCCTGCAAGAGCTAGCGGCGGACGTCGAGAGATTGTCTCATCTTTCTTTTTGTGACTGTCCTGCGGATGTTCGAGACAACCTGGCACTCAACTACTACATCGACGGGGTTCGAGATCCGGAAATCCAGAAAGCTCTACGGATGGCGGATGTCAAAGACCTGAGTTCTGCCGTTGTGTATGCGATGAGATACGAGGCCGCCCAAGAAGCAACCCGTGTGGATCGCCATCTAATCCGGACTCAGGAAGCTGATGAGTCTGATTCCAGGTCGTCCCACCTCGCTGAACTTGAGAGACAACTCGGTGACTTGACAAGACATTTGAGCAGCATAACAGCCCAAAAGAAACAAGAGCAGAAGTGCTGGAAATGCGGTAGTGAAGGACACCTGCGAAGGAGTTGTCCGGCTCGCCAAGCTACGCGAGGGAAGGAAATCACAACCACTAAAGCTCTGCAGATTTCCTCTTCTAGTAGTGGCAGTGATGGACTTTTCATTTACGCACATGTAAATGGGAACCCCTGCAGACTGATTATTGACACTGGAGCCAATGTGACAATCATTAGAACAGATGTGGCTCGTGAATTTGGATTGAAACTGCTGTGGACCTCGCCACGCGTAAGTCTCCAGACTGTGACAGGTGACAAAATTAAGATTGACGGTAAAGTGGACTTGGAAATAGTGTTTGGGAATGCCACCTACCATCATACGGCATTCGTCGCTAATATCACGGACCCCTTCATTCTCGGATTGGACTTTTTAAAGAAATATGACTTCACTCTCGACTTCAAGACTAATGAGCTGCACTCGATGAGAGAAGACATAGCTGTTTTCCCCGCAGAAAGTGATGTAAAATCCGCTCATCAAATAATAGCCCGAACAGATTTATCGATTCCCTCACGGTCAGAATCATTAATACCTGGCTCCATTGAAGAAACCAATAGTTTTCGATTTGGACTCATTGAATACCCTAACCTAAGCAATAGCCTAAAAGGAGTGCTGGTAGCATCTACGCTTGTGGACCTTTCTAAGGATGTAATTCCCGTGAGAGTCGCCAACGTGAGTGAAAGGCCAAGGAATATCCGGAAAGGTGAAGTGTTAGCAACTTGTACTCCAGTAAACTGCATCATTAGAAGAATCAATTCCCCCGAGACTGTGTCTTCTGAGTCCTTGACATCGAAGTTAATTGGGAGTGCACCCTTATCGGAGGATCAAAGAACTGCTGCGGAACAATTGGTGGACGACTTCAAGCATCTGTTTTCATCTACATCGGAGGATGTTGGCCGTACGAATTTAACGCAGCATAGGATTTACACTGGAGAACACCCCCCTATTAAACAGCCTCCAAGACGACTACCGTTCGCTAAGAAGGAAGAGGTTGAAACTCTCCTGAAAGAGATGAAGGAGAATGATGTAATCGAACCTTCATCCTGTCCTTGGGCTTCTCCCATCGTCTTGGTCCGAAAGAAAGATGGCTCCACCAGATTTTGTGTCGATTACCGACGGCTGAATGAAATCACCAAGAAAGACAGATACCCTCTTCCACGGATAGACGACACCTTGGACACTCTTTCCGGACACAAGTGGTTTTCGACCCTGGACTTGAAGAGCGGCTACTGGCAGGTTGAAATACACCCTGATGACCGAGAGAAGACAGCGTTTACAACTGGACAAGGCTTATGGCAGTTTAAAGTGATGCCCTTCGGCCTCTGCAATGCACCAGCTACGTTCGAGCGTCTTATGGAGACAGTGTTAAGAGGACTTTCCTACGAATCCTGTCTGGTCTATTTAGACGATATCATCATCGTGGGACGCAGTTTCGAAGAACATCTGGCAAATCTTAGGAAGGTGCTGCAAAAGCTTAAGGAAGCCAATCTGAAGTTAAGTCCGTCCAAATGTAATTTGTTCCGCCGGGAAGTGAACTATCTTGGTCACATCATCTCTTCTGAGGGTGTACAAACCGATCCAGAAAAGGTATCCGCGGTCGAGAGTTGGAGTCGTCCCGAAAACATCCATCAGCTGCGAAGTTTCCTGGGGCTCTGCACGTACTACAGGAAGTTTGTGAAGGGTTTTTCCAACATTGCACGACCTTTGCATAAGCTGACGGAGAGCAAACAAAAGTTCGAATGGTCCAAAGAATGCGAAGATGCATTTCTACGACTGAAGGAGGCTTTAACATCAACGCCTATCCTCGCCTATCCTCAGCCTGAAAAATCCTTCATCCTGGACACTGATGCGAGCAACGAGGGCATCGGAGCTGTTTTATCCCAAGAAATTGACGGAAATGAACATGTCATCGCTTACTGGAGCAAATGCTTATCAAAGTCGGAGCGAAATTACTGCGTCACCAGAAAGGAGTTACTGGCCATAGTGAAAGCTGTAGAACACTTCCATCATTACCTCTACGCCCGAAAATTTCTGCTTCGGACAGATCATGCCTCATTAACTTGGCTTTTGAACTTCAAAAATCCGGAAGGCCAGATAGCCAGGTGGATACAGCGGCTCCAGGAATATGACATGGAGATCAAGCATCGAAAAGGGTTATCTCACGGTAATGCTGACGCTTTATCAAGGAGACCCTGTCCTGAGAACTGCCACTATTGTTCCCGAATCGAGAAACAGTATGGAACGACTAGCCCTACCGCCTATCAGGTGACAGTGACTCCAACATCTTCAGAACCTGATCCATGGAGTGACGACCAAGTTCGAAAAGATCAACTTGAAGACCCCGACATAAAACCAATTTTGGAGTTCATGGAGAGTGACAGTCGGCGACCTAGCTGGCAGGACGTTTCCATCTTTAGTCCTGCAACAAAAAGATACTGGGCTTTATGGAACTCACTCCATTTACGGAACGGCGTGCTACACCGGAAATGGGAATCTGATGACGGCAAAGCATCTAGGTGGCAGTTACTACTTCCCCGATCAAGGATTTCAGATGTTCTGAAAGAAATACATAGTAGTGCGACTGGAGGACATTTTGGTGTCTTGAAAACCCTCAATAAAGTTCGGGAGCGCTTCTTCTGGAGCAAGGCGAAGGATGACGTGGAGAAGTGGTGCCATTCTTGTGACGCCTGTGCTGCTCGTAAAGGACCGAAGAAGAGAAGCAGAGGGAAGCTACATCTGTACAACGTTGGAGCTCTTTTCGAACGAATTGGGATCGACATCCTGGGTCCTCTACCAAGAACTGCTGATGGGAACAAATACATTCTTGTTTCCATCGACTACTTCACCAAATGGCCGGAAGCATATCCCATTCCAGATCAAGAGGCTACCACCGTAGCAGAGACTCTAGTCCAACATTGGATCTCGAGATACGGAACACCTTTGCAGATTCATTCCGATCAAGGGAGGAATTTCATCTCTGCTGTGTTTAAGGGCCTATGTCAAATTTTCGGAATTGAGAAAACTAGGACAACACCACTACACCCACAATCGGACGGCATGGTGGAGAGATTTAACCGCACAATCCTCAATAATCTCTCGCTTATGGTCTCCAGAAATCAACAGGATTGGGACAAGAAGCTGCCTTTGTTCCTGCTGGCCTACCGCAGTGCTGTCCACGAGACTACCGGATATGCCCCATCTCAGATGCTCTTCGGACGAGAGCTTCGGCTACCTTGTGATCTCGTCTTCGGTCGTCCTCCGGATGCGCCTTCATCGCCTGAGGAGTACATCCAGGATCTCCAGGCCCGGTTGGAAGACGTTCATAACTTCGCACGAGAGCGAATCAACATCGCGGCGGAGAAGATGAAGACCCGATACGACACAAGGTCTACTGGACATGAATTCAACGATGGCGACAAGGTTTGGTTATGGAATCCCATCCGACGGAAAGGTCTGTCACCCAAATTGCAGTCGCATTGGGATGGACCCTACAAAGTCCTTAACCGACTGAATGACGTCGTAGTGAGGATCCAAAAATCACCTAATGCAAAGCCTAGGGTTGTACATTATGATCGGTTAGCCCCATACTATGGCCATAGTTCATGAGTATTACGTAAACAACCATGGTTGATAACATAAAAGTTGTAGATAATTTTTGCTTTTAATGTTTAGTAATATTTCTTGTTATTATTGTGTTTTTTGTATCTGTTAGTTATTAATTAATGTGTATATTTGTAAACTTGTTATAGAAGTTTGGCACCCTTTCTGGGGATTGTACTGCCCGGGACGTGCAGTCCTTAGGAAGGGGGCAATGTTACAAATTCTGTAAATAGTAATTATTGTAGGAACGTAACCTGTAAATAGTTTCCCGTAATGAATATACAACCCCTTTTTCATATGGCTAAAATATACGACCCCTATTCCCTTTTTGTTCATTGATAAAAGTTGATAACGGACAACGCATTTCGAGAAGCGTGTGGAATATTTGAGAAAATTCTTTTCGGTGTATTTAAGCCGTTAGCGATGGATAAACAGTTAGTTTCGATTGAGATTTTCGAACTGAGTGCATTTTTGCTCTGTTTATAGCGAGGCATTTCGCTGTGTTGTTTTCGTATTTGGAAGTAAATACGTGTGTAAACGGTGAGTTTACGGTGTTGTGTGATAATTGCTTAATTGCTGATGAATAATTTAGCAGTTGTTGAAGATCTTTCCTGTATATAGTGTAAATAAATCTCCTGTGTTTTTATCAAGAACTGTGTCTTCATTTCAAGAAAGTGGAAGTCGCACCGAATTCGTTACAATATGAATGATTACGGACAGAATGTTTTTACCTTTTTGGCAGAGGGATACAGGAACCATTTCGTAATACAAATCATGATAGATTTTATTTTTTAACATTAGTTTGTATTTAAATAGCTTTACATTTTCCCTAAAAGACAGTTAAAATTACACTTTCAGAGAAGAAAATGTTGGTTATGTTAATGTATTAAATGCTTGTAAAATATTAATAGTAACTATTAGCAACAAGAACGAAATATTTACGTTCCATGAATAATTTGTTTCGAATATAAAAATTCTTGCGCCTCTTTGCCTGTAGGTGGCTGGTGCACCAAAAAAGTGGGGGATGAAAAGAAATGTGAGGGTCTTAAAGTCCCGTCATTTAAAAATTTTTCCAGGGGGTCAGAGGGTGTTTGCTTAGTTCAAGTTTTGTGGGAAAACAAAAACCACGCCCACTTTTATATATATATATATATATATATATATATATATATATATATATATATATATATATAAGCGGGGGAATTGATCCCTCGATCAGCTAAAGGACGGACCTGACGGCACCCATTTAGTTGTATTTTATTTAGATATAAAATCTAGCTATATTATTGGATTTCAAAATTACAAATTAAATGATCTAAAAATAGTGTAATATTGCCTCAAAAGCCGGGACGGATGACCATATAGATTTCCCCCTTCAAGTTCAAAGCTCCATTCTTTTGAAAATAAATAAAAGTCCATTTATTTGGAATTTTTTCTCTCTATTTGCGTAAAATAAATCAATCCACTCTGAAAAAAGAAATCATTTTCAAACGATCATTAATATTTAACGCTGAAACAAGAGGGGGCAAGTCATTTTTACTTTAGGCAGTTAGGGGGCAGCTGCCTTGCATTCCCCCCCCCCTTGTACAAGCTTCCTATTGCTTAGAGATGAAAGATTTTTCTTTTTTTAATTTATTTCATTTGTAAATTAAATCAGAGCCTGAAATCAATCTACCCACTTAAATCCACATACCACTACTAAGTCTGAAAAGAGATTGATTTTGTTCTTTGACTTTTTTTTTCTGTTTCCCTAAAGAAGCGATTTAGGCAAAAAAGTATAAATTCCTGATGTCGACGGTACGGTTAAATAAGTTTAAACTTTTTAAATTGGAATGTCAAAATCATATCAAAATTCACCTACAGACCTATTTGAAACATAAATAAAACGAAAGAATAAGGTGCGTTAAATCTTTTGGAAAAGAAAGGTCAAAAAAAAAAAAAGTTTTATTCGAATCTGAGCATTTTTCTAAAAGTTATATATTTGGTGATACAGACCAGTTCCCTCATCACAAAAGCGTTCTTTCAGTTTTTTAAAGAAAATGTTAATTGAATTTATTATTTTACCATTGGTGTTTTGAATTTGTGTTAAACTTTATATTAAACTTTTTCCATGCGTTTTTTTAATATTCATCTTTTCTTCTTTTTGTTTTTAACGACTATTATTTAATACTTTAAACTTATATTAAATGCACTTGTAAATTAATATACACATATTATGTACTTCTTCTTAAACTAAGTTTCGTTTATTGTAAATGGCAACTCTTGTAACGCTTCGAACATTTAACATCAACAATGAAACTTGCATCGATAAATGTAAATATTTTTTTTTACGTATTCAAAAAAAACTTTTTGTTAAACCAATCTCATCTATTATGATCAACTTTATTACTTAAATATACAACATACACAAATTGATCTTAACGTATTATTATACACAATTAGTTTGAAACATTATTCTGGAAGAAACATTTGCTCTAATTTAAATACCTACACTTTTTTGTTTTCGCGTACACTTAACCTTGGTAGGAATAATTTGTTTTTCCTACATTGACCCTGTTCTTGTAAAGAAACAACTTTTACAGAATTAACTTGTTTTTCCTACATTAGCCCTATTTTCGCAAAGAAGCAATTTTTACATGCATTATGTATTAACTACTTTTTCCTACACTGTCTGGGGACCGAATTCCCAATAGGCAGAGTAGGCAGATTTTCAGGGACGACAAGTTTTGCTTTAATCACACACTTTTAAATTAATTTGTTATTCTTGAAAGTAAAATATTAGCATTCTTTCATTTTCCACAGAGACAATTTTTTCTTGTAATTTAATAATGATTACTTTCACACATCGTATGAAAATCAAATTTTTTTCAATCATGGTAATTGATCAGCGTAAAACAGTAAGTGAAGACGAAAAGCGAGTGTCGATTTCAAAAAGTGCGAACCGTACTAACATGCTTAACATTCGAAACAAATCTCGGTTACTGTTTATCTCCCTATATTCTATCATATTTCCCCTTATATGTTTTGGTCTAATTCTTGTCTATATCATTTTTCAGTAATTCATCTGCATTGCCACTATAAGAAAATGTTTAAAAACTTCAAAGAATGAAAGAGAACATATTTCATGAAACTATAGGGCCATGAAAAAATAATAACCATGCTCTATTAATAGATAATTTTAAATAAATATACACATTGTAAATATTTAATTTGGTCTTATGTGAATCGCTTAATAACATGCCCAAGAGCAGTACTTGAGTCGTGAACCCCCCCCCCCCCCTCCGATGTACAAAATTAAATAGTATAAATAGATGCGCATCGAACTGAAATTTTTGGGAGGAGGAAATTAATTTTGGGATAAGGAATTTTTTGGGAGAATGTGAAACGTCATCATTTCTTCATAAGCTTGACAGCTTAAATTTTGGGAACACTTTTTTGCGTAGTTTTGAGTCCTTCTTTAAGGTGGGGGAGGGGGCTTCAGATTTCGAACCCACCTAGGGGTGACATGGAGCAAAATTCGGCCTTGACACTGGCACTGCTTTTGTAAAGAAACAACTTTTACTGAGTTCAGTTCTTTCGACTTTATTTGCTATATTTGCATACCAGGGGCTTTGTAAGATAACTAACGGTTGGCAACAAATTACGTCACAATTGTAATTTTTTTTTTTTTTTTTTTTGAGCAATCACGATTGCTTATTGTTCTCACTTGACTGTTTTTGGCGTCCTATCATTTATTTTCCCACCGCCACCCTCCGCACCATCACCGTCGACCAGCTCCTCACGATGCTGCTCCTATAGCGAAACTTCTCCAGATTGCATCCATGTCCTACACACACGCGCATACATACACAACTACACACACACATACACACACGCACACACACACACACACACACACACACGCACACACACACATACACGCACGCACACACATACACACACGCATACACACACACACGCATACATACAGACACCTACACATATACCACAACATACACACACACATACACACAACTACCCACACATTCATGCCAGCACACAGACACAAACACATATGCCTACACACATACACATATCCCCCCCAACACACACATACACCCCCCCCCACACACACAGTCATACACACAACTACCCACACACTTACGCCAGCACACAAACACACATGCCTACACACATACTCATACCCCTACACACAAACACACATACCCCACACACAGAAACACACACGCCTACATACACACACTCGTGATTGCGAAAAACATAATTTAAATTCAAGATGTCAAAATTCAATTTTTTTTTCTTTTTTTTTTTTTTGTTCAGTACAATATTGTTTGCTACTTAAACAACAGTTTTTCTATATTCAGTTAATGTTCTTTATAAATAAAAATTAAAATTAAAATAACGCAATTTTATCAATTTTTTTTTTGAATAAAAAATAATTTAATTATTTCTATTGTTTTTGGGTGAAATAAAAAATCTAAGTAGCAGTTTGAACTGCAACAAATTCAGATGAGTAAAAAACATATCAGTGCTTTTCAGCGACTGAAAAACGGAATTCTTTTCCATAGAAATAGAACGTTTTTGCTTCAGTGGTGTCGAAATTAAGGAAACTTGATTTTTACTATTATTTTTCGGAGAAGATGGAAAAGCGTGATATATATCTGACTTCTCGATGAAACGAGGGGCTTTCTTTGCTAATGCTTTCATATAATTCGTCATAATTTTCGCCATTATTATCGGACAAAACTTCTTGATTTTTGTTATCGTGAAAACAAAACAGAAAGATCTAAAATAATCTATGATGTTTTTATAGTGAAAGTGAAACCATTCTTAAAACAATATTGGAAAATTTAAAAATATAATTTCGTTAATAATAAGTTGCTTTATTTCTTTAAATTTAGCTCTGAAAATCTGCAAAACTCAATATTATTTTCTAAAATTTCGAATAAAGACTAAAATGGATGGTTTATTTCGCATTTATTTAGTAGTTAACTGATTGTAGATAAATTTTGGATTTAAGAATTAAAATTGGAGGTCATTTTTAAAAAAGTATATAAAAAAAATTGAAGCATTCCTTTAACATTTTAAAATTTCAAAACTCCGAAGGCTTCAGAAAATACTAGTTTCCTTTCAAGTTAAGGTTTTTTCAAGTTTCCTTTTTGAAATTAAAATTTAAGTTATCTTTTAAATTTCGGTTACAAAAAAGGAATCGGAAATATTTTACAGTATGATTCTACGTCTCACTCACAGATGACGCCACGTATCAAGATGCTTTTTTTCTCCTTTGCACTTGGAGAAGGAAAGGGAGACAATATCAATCACACAAAAGTTAAAAGTTAGAAAGAAACAAGAATGAGATAGCTTTACAAAATTTGGGCAGCAAAAAGAAAAAACTTGCAGCAGGTACAGTTTCAAAAATGTTTTGATCACTTTGATTTTCACGTTTCTCATTTCCTTATGTTTTCTATTTCTTTTAATTATTTTTTTTTCTGTAGAAAAGTATCAATATGAAGTGCAATTTATTTCACTTTTCTAAACTATTGGTTACGATTCATGAAAAAGAAATAATGTGTTTTAAAATTATTTGAAATCAATAGAATGATAGTGGAACACGTGATTTTGTTTTTGAGAATAATTTCAATTAGCTCGACTCCACAGTAAAAATAGACTTGCGCTGTCATCATGAAAAAAAATGTCTTATTAAATTCGGAACATCTTAGAAAATCTTTTTGAACCGAACATTTTCTACCAAGGCAGAAAAGAAGGTTTTTCACGTTTGAAATGTATCAAAGGTATCTAGAACAATAAAACACCACCACACTCTTCTAATTGTACTTGTTTTTATTATTTTCTTGTAATTGTTCACATCATGCTTTTAATTGTACATATTTCACAGAAAACAAAGGGTCATGTTTTATGCATCTCGATTCTTTCGTGATTTCGATAAAAAAGAAGTAATATATGATAATATAGATTTAAACAGAGATTCCAAATACAAGTCCGAGAAACTTTGTGAAATGGAAGCAGTGGCGGATGGGCCCGGCGGGAAGCCGTGCAAATGCTCGGTGGGCCGCCTCTGTTGGGGCCGCATCGAATCTTTCAATTAAGTAGTACAAAAAAAAAATTATATTTATTTTCTTTCCTTTTTTTCCCTAATTAAAAAGAAATAAATATCTCTGAAAATTTCATAATAACCCGGTATATTTCTAAACTACTTATAAGAAAATCGTTGCTAGAAAAGAAATGGTAACGAAATTCAAAAAAAAAAAAAAAAAAAACTCCGCAAACTTATGCTGTGAGCAATCAGATATTTTATTGTGTGTCTGTAAACTCATCGGTCGGCCGATAAGATAACTTAGTTGCATAACTGTCCAGGACC